>NC_029793.2:127180266-127181246 GCF_000816755.2 Arachis ipaensis | reverse complement strand
TTAGCCCTAATTTTACGTTTAACTCAAAATTTATGTCAAAATATTTTAAAAATTATTATTTTCTTCAAAAATTTTGTCATCTGAATGATGTGATAACATAGGATTGTGTAGCATTGTTAATTGCTTTAATATAGGATATATGTATTAAGATTGTTATTGAAAGTCTTAAATTGCTACTTAGACAACTCCATTCACAAGCATGTATAGTTTATGAAAATCGAAAATCATAATGCTAATAAGTAGTATATATCATTATTAGTCCACGAAAGAATATATAATAGCTATTTCTAGCCTGAATTTTTATTTTGCTAAATCAATATACGATATTTACAAAACAAAAAATAGTAACAAAAATAGAGAGACTTTCACACATACATGCACACCACTCCTGGCCTGCTCTGTGCTTTGAAGCAAAGGACTGTGAAAAATTGCGAAGGAACAGACTCAATAAAAGACAAGCATGCTTCTAAATACTGAATTTGTTAATTAATCTCATGTCGGATTTAGTCTTTAACAAGCTGCATTTAGCTGATGTAATCTATCTTTAGTGCCATTTTTCTACTTCTGCATATTAGTCCGGATTTAGTTTTGAATAAGTGCTTGAAAGTTGAAACTCCTAAAAAGAAAGAAAAAAGACACTAGTGGAAGAGTACGATTAATCCAGTTCATAATATGAAATTATTCATTATTCTAAGTTACAGAGTTCATCGTAATTGTAATTTAACCCAAAAAATATAGAAAGTTGTGGATTTTGAGAGGGGGAGTGAAAGGAACGGAAGAAAACGAGAAAGAAAGAGGGGTTAAGTATTGTTTTCGTCCTTAACGTCTTGGGTCAAAATCAAAATCGTCCCCGACCTTTTTTCGTTATTAAAATCATCCTTTCCCGAATTTTTGGACCAAAATACCCTCATCATCGAAAAAAAAAGGAAACAGAGGAGGGGGCAGGGGAGAGGGGAGAAGGGAAAAGGGAAAGGGCGAGG
>NC_029793.2:127115873-127180106 GCF_000816755.2 Arachis ipaensis | reverse complement strand
GAGTGGGAAGGGGAAAGGGGGGAGGGGATCGCCGCCGTTGGAGGAGCCGCGTCCTGTCGCCGCCATCGCGCCAGTCACCGCCGCGTTACTCAGGATCGTCGCCTTGCCATAGCCACCGTCCATCGCGCCGCACCACGCCACATTGCCGTCAGGAACAGAGTGCGTACAGGGGAGGGAGACCGCCGCGCCTTCGTCGCCGTTCCTCGCTGCCTCGCTACCTCCGCCTCCGCCTCGCAACCTCGCTGCCTCGCCACCTCGCCGCCTCCGCCATCTGCATCTGCTTTCTTGCTTTTCTGCTTTCTTGCTTTCTGTTTCTGCTTTTTAGTTTGGTGTTGTTTGGTGTTGTTGCTGTTGTTTGGTGTTCTTGATGTTGGTGTTGGTTCGTATTGGTGGTGGTATTTATATTGGTGTTGGTGTTGGTGGTGGTGGTGGTGCTGTTGGTGTTGATGGTGGTTGTGGTGGTATGGTGTTGTTGCTGTTGTTTGGTGTTCTTGGTGTTGGTGTTGGTTGGTGTTGGTGGTGGTGGTGGTGGTGGTGGTGGTGGTGGTGTTGATGGTGGTTGTGGTGGTAATGTTGGTAGCAGTGGAGGTGGTGGGTGGAGGAAGGTGAAGAGGAGAATGATGATGATGAGGGTATTTTGGTCCAAGAATTTAGGAAAGGATGATTTTAAAGCGTTTTTGAACGTTGAGGATGATTTTAATAACGAAAAAATGTCGGGGACGATTTTGATTTTCGCCCCCTTACCTTAGGGACGATTTTAGTACTTAACCCAAGAAAGAACTATTGCTAGAGGTCTTCCATCCATGATGTTGTCCATAGGGTTCTTTTGCTGGAAGAGGTCTTCCGGCGATACCCTGAGCTAAAATGAGAGTTTCATTAGTTAATTGGTTTAATTTTATTATGGGACAATTTTAAAATATTAAAAGGCTTGTCATTTTTTATAAAAATATTATTTATATATTAAAATTAGTAACTAAAATTAATCATCAATATATTTGTATATAAATACATGTGTGGTTTAAAATTTTATACGTGAATTAAAATTAAATTCAATTTTTAATAAGTTATTCATAAATTAAATATAAACTATTAAATCTTTTACCATTCTAATCCAATGTTTTTAATTTTATAATAAGGATAAGTACTTTTTTCGTCCCCAAGGTCTGGGGTCAAAATCGATTTCGTCCCCAAGCCTTTTTTTTTTATTAAAATCATCATCAACATTACAAAATGCTTTAAAATCATCCTTCCCCCAATTACGAATTTTTTTGGACACATTTGCCCCCGATGGTCCATAACCCTTCGTTTTTCATTCCCGCGAAACTCATTTACTTTCTCATTCGTTACACACATTCGAAGGTGATGTTTCGTGTTCAATGATGCCCTAGGTGTGGTGTGTCTTCATCGGAGGAGTATCTGAATTGCATTTGGAGGTCACTAGCTACGGTGAGGAAGGTGGTCGGTCCGGCATTGTCATCGACATTGAGGTATGTATGTAGCATTTTTTTACGGTGTTGTTTCGAGTTAGCATTGCGAGGGTTTGAAGTGATTTTTTTTGTGTCTTTAAGAAATGGGAAGCCTTACTCTGACTGTCTACTATGGGGGCGATTTGGTTATGAAGAAGGGACGTTGCAGTATTTAGGGGGAGAAAATACAGTGATTGAAGATGTTGATAGTGATTGCTGGTCTATATTTGAGGCATATGCAGAGCTAGGGCAGTTCGGATACACCAGAGAGAATATTGTAGCTCTGTGGTATAAGGATCCAGCTAGTCAATGGTTAGAGAAGGCCCTGAAATTGTTTGCAACGGATAGAGATGCACTTAAGATGTGCAAAATAGCGAACCTGAGGGGTCATGTTGAGGTGTTTGTAGTGCATGTAGTTGAGGATGCAGAAGAATTTTCTGAAGCTGGGTTTATTGATGTTGGAGGCCAAACAGAGTAGAATCTGGGTAATGAGTTGGTGGTTTATGAGGGTGAAAAAGTTCAAGAGATGAAAAATGATGATGTGCAACAAGGCAATGAAGGAGATCAGTTAGATACAGATGTTGCCGCTGAAAATGAACGGGGTGAGTCAAAGAGCGATGATGACAGCGATGATGAGGAGTTTATTCCGTCTGATCCTGAGGGTGATAGTGCAGGTGACATTCATTTTACAGATAGTGATGAGAAATACGATGATGAGAGTGGGTTTGAGGAAGATACAACTGCCAAGAGTAGTAAGAGAGTTGATAAAGGTAAAGGGGTTATGAATGGCGATTTTAGTGATGATGAAGGTTTCAACAGCGATGAAGTGGACTTGGAGTATGAGGTTGGTGTTGGTTCAGGTGATGAGAAAGGAGAAGGGGAAGATAAGAATGAGGCAAGGAGTTATCCAATTCATAAGGATTGTAAAGACATGAATAGCTACAAGTGGGAGGTGGGAACAATTTTTGCTTCAAGAGAGGAATTTAAAGACACTATGACGTCGTATGCAGTACAAACAAGAAGGGGACTGAGGTATGCGAAGCTTGATTTGGTTAGAGTGAGGGTTGTTTGTCAGCCTGGTTGTCCTTTTTGGTTATATGCTGCTAAGATGAAACATGAAGCAACTTGGCAACTTCGGTCCATGAACCTTAAGCATACTTGTGGCCAGTCTCATAGGGTTGGAATAATACATACTTCGTGGCTGAGTAGGACTTTTAAGAAGAAGGTGGAACATAATCCGAGGGTTAAGATCAAGGAATTGGTGAGCAAGGCACAAAGGAATTGGAACCTGATAGTTACAACCTTAATGGCAGCTAGGTCAAGGCAAACGGCGTTGGATGACATACAGGGAGAGTATAGGAAGCAGTACAAGAGGATTGGTGATTACTGCTATGAGTTGCTACATTCTAATCCAGGATCCTCAGTGACTCTGAAGGTACAGAGGTCCCCTGACTTTGAGCATGAGCAGCAACACTCATCTTTGAACAACTATTGCATATTTCAAAGACTTTATGTATGCCTAGATGCTTGCAAAAAAAACTTTCTGCAATGTAGGAAGTTCATTGGGTTAAATGGCTGCTTTCTGAAAACACCTCAAGGGGGGCAGCTGTTGACTGCTATAGGGTGGGACCCGAATGATCAAATGCTCCCTATCGCCTATGCCGTCGTGGAGTCAGAGACGAAGGATAGCTGGACTTGGTTCCTGAAGCTGCTAATTCATGATTTTGGGTCTGAGACAATTGGCAGGGCAACCTTCATGTCTGATCAGCAGAATGTAAATATGAACTTAATATTAGCTTCCTCATTTAACTTAATATGAACTTAATATTATGCATACTTACCTCGTTTTGCTAGGGGTTACTGCCAGCTTTTGATGAGGTGATCCCAAGTGTAGATCACAGGTTTTGCGTTCGACATCTCTACAGCAACTTCAGAAAGAAGTTCCCTGGACTGCAATTGAAGCAACTGATGTGGAGATGTGCAAAAGCTACAAACTGGAAGGACTGAGAGAGAGAAATGCAGTGATCCGAGGGGTTAATGTCGAGGCTCACAGGCATCTGAACTCTATTCCTCCAAAATTCTGGAGCAGGTCCAGGTTTAACTTCCATTCCAAATATGATACTCTTGTAAACAATATGTGTGAAAGCTTTAATGTGGCAATAGTAGATTCTAGGGAGAAGCCCATAATTACTATGCTAGATAGGGTGTACCTAATGAGTAGATGGACTGTTAATAGAGAAAGAATTAAAAAATTCAATGGAACAATTTTACCTCGAATTAGGAAGAAGATAGAGAGAAGAGGAAGGACAGCCGGTGAGTGGAGGCCTAACTGGTCTACTACACAAACTTATGAGGTTGTCAATGGGTTGAGCAAATATTCTGTTGATTTATCTCTTCGTGAGTGTTCATGTAGGAAGTGGCAGCTAAGTGAAATTCCTTGCACACATGCATTAAGCTGTATAAACTTCAAGGGTCTTGAATTGGATTCGTATGTGGATGACTGCTACAAGAGAGATGCCTACGTCAAGTGTTATGAATCCGCAATCAACCCTCTCAATGGCCCAGATCTGTGGGAGCACACAAACTTCGATGATGTCATGCCACCACCTTATCGGAGGCCTAGTCACAAACCAGTGAAGAAGAAGAAAAGAGGACCTGATGAATCAGAGGATAGATGCCAGACACACTTGTCTAGGAGGGGGCAGAAACAGAGGTGTTCAAGGTGTGGTGCAGCAGGTCACAAGAGAGGAAGGTGCAGCAATCCACCCCTCCCTGTAAGTTCAGTTCTTTCAATGTTGTGTTAGGGTTTATTGCATTGTTTTCCATCTGTATGTTGGTGTTTATGTGTCTCCTTCTTGGTATATTGCAGGCCCAACACCCTAAACAAACTGCTGCCAAGATAGCTACTAGAGGAAGGAAGAGCTCAATTTTGAAACCTGCTATACAATCTGCTACCAGAGGGAGGAAGAGGTCCAGAGCTCAAGGAAATTTATCATCACAGCCCCAACCAGCCAGCAGCTCAACTCCCATAACCAGGTTTAAGTCATCCCATTCCCAGCCTATCCCCAAGCCCAGAACACATGCAACTAGGCCCAATACAACAGCAGCAGCTACTCCCCAACGAAGGCCCAACAAGAAGCCCATCAAAAGCTCAACCCAACCACCACCAGTCACTAAGGACAAGGGTGCATCCAGCTTAAGCCAACCAATGATGCACAAGGTCTTCTTCACTCAGAACATTGCACTGCATGTTTCTCCAAGAAAGTTGAAGCTGATGGCAAAACTGCCTCCAAGAGAATGGGGAAAGTTTTGACAATGTTTACTAACTATTTAAGTTGTTAGCTGGTTAATGTAGATCTAGTTTGATGATGATGCTATGGTTGTGTGATTTCATTTTGAATGGAACTTATTACAGACTATTTATGCCTTATGTTGTGTAAAAGTGAACAGAATTACTGTTGTTTTGATATAAGTCCAAGTGTCATCTAGTTTCATGAATGCTTTAAGACTATTACCATTGGTTTGTTAATGAATGAAATCACATGCTTATCTTTTGGTTTATCTGTTTCTGCTTTCATTCTGATGTTCTGCAAGTACTCTATACTACATGTTATGCATTAGTAAAACATACACAAATATTCAGTCAAATTTCATCTCAACCATTTCCACTTTCATTGCCAAATTCTTCTGAAATTACAGACACAAACAATCACTTACATATACATATACTCAACTACAATAACCAGTTTCAATACCAAATTACTATCCAGCCACAACAGCAATTTTTAAATTACATCAAGTAGTTTTCAATGGCTAAGTACAAACTAACTAAAATTGGCCTATTTTCTACCAAACTTTCATCAACCCAGTTTCAGAGGCACCAAACATGGTAAACCCTGGTTGTGATTCAACAAAACCTGCAGCCAGCAACATACACAACCAACCCAGCCAACCATGCCGAACACTGCAGCAACCTTCAACTTCCACTCACATGCCTTCATGTCTGCCTTCAGGACTACAACTTTCCTCTTCAACCTTACAACATGCGGATCTTCGCTTCCAGCTTCTGGAATTGCCCAACGAAAAAAATGACATTCATCATTAACCTACATCAGCCCACCATACTCAGTGCCCAGAAACAAAACTTTGGGATCAGCTGAGAAGAACAAAACATGAACTCACCTCATAGTAGACGCAGCCCCAGAATCGGCGACCTGGGTTTTCTTTGGTTCCGGAAACTCGCAACACTGGTCTCTCTCCATGCCCACAAAGAATCCCCCTCTTCTGCGCAGACCCCCTGCTCCGAGACGACCTTGAGCTCTCCGACGCCATGACTGCACTCGAATCCTAGCCCTAGCAGACGCGTTATGCTTCTTGTTTGGGGGTGACGTTTTTAACTAAAAATAAATCTTAATTTTCTATACCATTATGTAGGTCAACAACCGGTAACAACCTAAGGGGCAAATGTGTCCAAAAATTTTCGTAATTGGGGGGAAAGATGATTTTAAAGCGTTTTGTAATGTTGAAGATGCTTTTAATAAAAAAAAAAATGCTTGGGGACGAAATCGATTTTAACCCCATACTTTCGGGACGAAAAAAGTACTTATCCCTTTATAATACATCAAAAACATTCAAAATATTTGAATTAATTTTAAATCGATCTAAAAATATTAACAAAAAAATACTAAACTCTACTGTCTCTTTAAAAAACTTTTCTCTTAAAGTATTCAAAAAAATTATTAAATCTTTGAAAACCATCTCGTATAATTTTAAGTATTAATCTGAACAAACATGCTTCAAGCAGTAATCATGGAAGTGATGGGTGCTTTACTACACAGAATGGACAAATCACAACTTAATAGTTAATAGTTAGTTACAAGTTACAACGGTGACTTTCAAATTTAACTGCCGTAAGCCCGTAACAGCTTTATTGTTTCTGCTGTTTTGTGTGTTTCTGTAACCGTCACTGCCCAAAGCGCACTTTCCAAACGACGACGTATCCCTCCAGATCTCCACCTTCACGGTCGGTGGCTCCCTTTCCGCCACCGTCCCACGCCCACCTTCCGAGATCGCACATTCCTCTCTACCAGGTTCCAATCCTAATCCCTCTCTCCCTCTCTTTAGTTCAGTTACCTATTTTCTGTTCCATGTTATCTCTTCGTTCATTGATTTTGAAATTTCGGTAAATTTTCTATTCCTTTGTGATCTCGATTTGCAATATCAGACACTCTGGAGCTGCTTCTCAGATATTAATATTTTTATAAAAATGTGATTATGTTCATGCATAATTCAATTTCATTGAGCTGCGGTTTTGATTTGAATATTTTCATGTGTATGCTACGAACTTGTGAATTTTGTTATCTATTGTGTGTGCGTACTCTACAGAGAATTTGTAATTTGCAACTTGTTTATGAGGGTTATCGTTTAACCTGAAGTGACAATTAAGGAGGTTTGAATTTGAAACAGTTCCTGAAAAGACATGGAAGTCAACAATTGGTATAAGGAGCTAGCATATGACCAGTGGGCATCGATCCCTGTATCCGGTATGCGTCCACCAGCGCGCTATAAGGTTGTTCTTCTCTTAGTCTCTCCCTTACCCTTGTTTATTGTTTTGCACTATTCAAGAAGGAGCTTAGTATATGAATAGGATAAAAGAAATTTATAATACAAAACTTGCTCTTTAACAAAGGCATCAAAAGGAACTCATTATTGGTCTTTGATAGGACACTGACATTGTCAGATCAGTTGATCCGAGTTCTGACACCATTTAGTGGAACAGGGCTTGGCTGATGTTGTTGTAGCTCGAGCCAGGATGAGTTATCTTGGCTTTGAATACCAAGATTCCTTAGTCATTTGCTTACTTCTTAGCTGAACATTCTTTTGTTGGTCCTGGCCTAGTCACTTATTCTGTATTTTTGTTTGTCCCACATATGTAGCATGCTGCCACAGTAGTCGATGAGAAACTATACATTGTTGGTGGAAGTCGAAATGGGCGGCATTTATCTGATGTTCAGGTATAGAGCATGCTTGCAGGCTTTTCACTCTTGGACACTTTGTATTTGTAGTTGGTCAATGATTTAGCTGTTTGCAGGTTTTTGATTTGAGAAGTTTGATATGGTCTTCTCTGAAATTGAAAGCAAATGCTGGTAGCAATGATAGCAGTGCCTCCCAGAAGACTTTTCCAGCCACATCTGGTCACAATATGGTAAACATTTGTATGCACAATTCTCTCTATGTGCTGATGGGTTGTAGTATGTAATGTTGCTTTATTCGTTTATTGATATTGATAAATCATGTATTTAGTTACTATCTAGATAATTGATTTGTTGATAGTCTCTTGAAAATTCCTGCAGATTAGGTGGGGTGAGAAACTGCTACTTATTGGTGGAGATTCAAAGGGTTCTTCTGATAAATTAGTGGGTTAGTATTTGGTAGAGAAACATACAAGTTCCGATTCATGTGGTATCTTGGGTTAGCATTTTACATGATATTTTACCATTGAAATTCACAAGGTTCATTGGAATTCTTGTAGTTCAATACATTGACATCGAGACATTGCAGTTTGGAGTTATTGAGACTTCTGGAAGCATTCCAGTAAGTGTGGCTGTAGTTTGATGTAACTGGTGAACTCTATCTACCAGGACAATGCTTGATAGTAGTTGATGTTGTTGTATTTAGGATATTCATTTTGTATAGAATGTTCTTTTAATACTATATATGCAACTTGGAATTCATTTTGTTAGTCATCAGTTTGATATGCTTTTAATTATTTCTGCCAGGTAGCTTGTACAGGACAGTCTGCCACATTGGTTGGTTCAAAAGTGCTATTATTTGGAGGAGAAGACATGAAGAGGAAGTTGCTGAATGATGTCCACGTTCTTGATCTGGAAAGTATGACTTGGGATATGATAAAGACTGTGTAAGTATTTCACTTCCACAAAATATGTTCACATGCTTTAGAGAAGTTCCATATGATCACGACACTTGCATTTTGATAGGCAAGAACCTCCAGCTCCGAGATTCGACCATGCAGCTGCCATGCTAGGAGATCGGTACCTTCTGATTTTTGGTGGTTGCTCTCATTCTGTTTTCTTCAATGATCTTCACTTATTGGACATGCAAACTGTAAGTACTATTTCTTTTATGCATTTGTTTTCTGCATGTGTAAGTGAGTCGAGGTATTAGCTCATTTCTTGCATTTGGGTCTGATCAGTTGTTTAGATATTAGGCACAATCGGTGAATTTAAGTTCGTATTCCAGCTCTTTTGTCTTTAGCAATTATGTGACTAAGGTTTTTGTTTGTATCCCTGCCAGTGGATGGACATTTTCTTTTCATACCAGTGGGACATTAAGAATGTTATATAGAGGTTCCATAGTTCTTTTTTAACCTTTTTTTCCTCCCCAAAATCTATTTGTATTGCTTACCAGTTTTTTTTTTTTTTTCCCAAATCTATTTGTATTGTTTACCAGTTTTTTTTTGTAGTCCTTGTTACTTGTGTTGGTTTGTTGGGGAAGGGAAACAATGATCCCAATATTCTTCTAATCGTGAAATTAGTTTCAAGTTATATTGTCCCTGTACAGAAAATTGCTTGAGTTTTTGACCATTTGGCACGAATGTCCTCACTATTTCATTTGGCTCAGATGGAGTGGTCCCAACCACAAATTCAAGGCGATACAGTATCTCCCAGGGCTGGGCATGCTGGTATTACCATTGATGAAAGCTGGTTCGTAGTTGGTGGTGGAGATAATAGTAGTGGTATGTAATTATTCTTTTAATTGGAAAAGTAGTTTCGAGAAGGAGTAAAAGTACAACTAAAGGGAAGCCGATAAGATATTCTTCAAAATATAAAATTAATGAGAAAAGAAAGTGGTGATAGAAAGAGAGAATCAAGAATGTAGTATGGAAGTCCAGTCCATTTGGTGTTTGTAACAGCATTGAGTAGTAGCACTAGCACTAAACCATAACGGAGTTTTATCTGTTTTAACAATATGCCACTCTGCACTAGCATCCACACACTACCACCACATATTTGCCTTATATCTATTTAAACAAAACTGAACCATAAGAAACTGTTTAATAGTGAAGGTTGGTAAATATAGTATTGATGTCATGAGTGAATAGATTAGGTTCTCAACATTTGCTGGGAATACTCTGTGGGGATGTCTGATTATTTTATTCTGGAAACAGGTTGCCCTGAAACCTTGTTATTAAACATGTCTAAGCTGGTTTGGTCGGTAGTGACTGTTGTGAAGCAAAAAGATCCACTTTCTAGCGAGGTGATTTTTTGTGCAGTATATCTTTTTAAAATATGCTAACAATTCTTGCCATATCATTTAATGCATATTCTTTTTCTTTGTATGTGATGCAAGTATTTATTGCTTATCAGGGTTTGAGTGTCTGCTCAACATTAATTGGTGGGGAAAAGTATTTGTTAGCTTTTGGTGGGTATAATGGGAGATATAGCAATGAGGTATGTGATGTGTGACCGTTATTCATTATTTTTCTGTTCACCATGGTTGTTTTAGCTTAATTAATTTATTTTCCTCTGGAAAGAGAACTTTGGTTGTGAAACTTTCATCATCACTTAGGTTGAAGTTTGGTTTTCATTTTGGTTTTCCCTCGTCAATGACTATCAATGTGTGTGTTTTTACATTTTTCTAATGTCAACTACCTTTTAAAGAAAGGAGTAGAATACTAAATTTCTCAATGAAGGTGCATGGGAGATTGGGTTTCCCTGTTCCCATTGCAACTCCTTAATGATGATTCATATATTACCCTGTCTTCCATATATGACCATTTAAAAGCTTATTTTTCGGTTGAGATTTGCCGTTGGAGAGGTTTCACACTCACATTGGTCTTTTTTGCAGTATGGTCACATGTTTTTACTAATTTGCTCATCAGATTAAGTCCTTTCACAGCTCTTTCTGTTTCTGCTATATGTTCATTTCTACATGCATGGCTGTCTGAATTTGGTAGTTTTAATTTTACATGTTCCAAAGTGTAGTTAGGTAGTGCTTGGAGTTATTTGACTTAGGAAGCGATTTGATTCACATTCTATAAATTGCATTTTATGCTTGGGAGGATTCGGTTGACTTGGAAATAATTATGTTTAAATTTTAAAATGCATTACCTTTTAATTAAATTTTTGGTGTGATATGTATTTAGGTTTTTGTTATGAGACCCAAGCCAAGGGATTCCTTGCGTCCTAAGATTTTCCAATCACCAGCCGCTGCCGCCGCTGCAGCTTCTGTTACTTCTGCTTATGCTTTGTCTAAATCTGAGAAGTTAGATTTCAGGCAACTAGAGGATATAAATTCCAAACCTCCCATTAATGGTCATCCTATGGATGATATCTCAGTTAAAGTCGAAGCCATTAAAGAAGAGAAAAGGTTACTGGAATTGTCAATCACGGAAGTCAGGGCTGAAAATACTAAGCTTGGAGGTGAGATAGATGAATTAAATAATGTTCATGCTGAGTTAAGCAAGGTATGCATTGCAACTATTTTCATGTGGAATTGTCCTTTAGTTTGGTATGTAAACAATAATATTCAGCATTGAATCTGTAACTTCAGGAACTCCAGTCAGTACAGGGACAACTTGTGGCTGAGAGATCAAGGTGCTTTAACCTGGAGGTAAGAAACTCAGTAACTCACTTTCCTATTTTCAAGGCATGTCGTAAATTATGGTTGCAATTTAAGATTTGAGTCAATGTTGTGTCCAGGCTAAAATTGAAGAACTCCAAAAGCTGATGGAATCAATGCAGTCAGTGGAAGAACAGGTACAGGCTCTTCGGAAGGAGAAGTCTGCTATAGACCAGGAGATGGAGCATGCTACTACCGGTCAAAGACAGGGTTCTGGTGGCGTTTGGAGATGGCTTGGTGGGGGTGGTGAATGATAAAAAGTATGAGGGCAATGGCAACTAAAGTGATCTTGGTTGAGTCCGAGGAACCTGAACTTTCATACAAGCAAAAAATATTATTGTGTTGTTTCAGTTCATGCAGAAATATGGCATTTCCATGTTACAGAACTCTGTGGTGTTATCTTTGAAATGCATGATGGTAAGATGTTGAACTCAAATTTTGAACTGATATGAAACTTTCAGGAGATGGGTACATAACATTTTTTGTATTTGTATTTCGTACTACTTTTTTGGTTTTGGGTACACTTGTAAGTTGTAACAGTTACACTATTGTCTGATTAATTTCATGCTCTTGTTTCTGTTACATTCTACATGTTTTACTTTTGGATTATGTCATTGATTCGAGTCTATATTGGATTTGGCGCATTATTTTTATCCTTTTTTTTTAAATCTTTTTTTGTTCTTTCATCATGAATTTAATTAGCTTATAACATGCAATTTCTAGGGGTAACAATTTAACTTCTTTTTAAGTTTAATCATCAATTATATTTCTCTGATCGAAGTTAAAAGGTTCATCATTACAATATGAGCTTTAGAAAACATAAATGATTTAGAGCGTATAAAGCTAGGTTGCGTAAGTACTACTAAATACTAACACCATCACGATAAATTGATAAGAGTGAAGTACCAATCCGGCCCTGTCCATCTCTCAGAATGACAACGCGACTTATCACTATAAAAACGACTTACTTCGGTCCCTGTCATTTACTTCCGTGACCCAACGCGGTCCCTGTGGGTGTTTTTCTGTCAACTCTAAACGGAAAATGCTGACGTGTCAGGTTTAAAAATTGGCAGAGGTCTAATTGTATCTAAATTTAAATTGGTTAGGGGTTTATTTGTCCCTATTCTTTAAATGATATTTTTTTAAAAATAAAACATGATATATATATTATGGAGATCATTTATAAACTCAACAAACTCAAAGCATCAATAATATTATTAATCTATCAGTAATACATATTCCCATAAGGTACAGATCCATGAAGATTTATCAATATAAGAATAATGTGGATTAACTAAAATTGTATGTATATTAAAATTTAATTAATGTTACATATATTTTACTCAAAATATTATTCATAGATTAATATTATTATTGATGTTTTGAGTTTGGTGAGTTTATAAATGGTCTCCATAATATATATATTATGTTTTATTTCATTTAGTATTAGACTATTAGTAGCCTACTCATAGTATATTTTAGTACCGAGATATCAAATAGAATTATTAATTTAGTTTAAAGAGATAAAAAAAATTAAATTTGTTATTATCCAAAAATTTTTTACTATATATCAAATAATGTGTTCATTAGTTTTTATTTTATTGTGAAAATTATTTAGATCATAATACTAATAGTATATCATAGAATTATTATTAACTGAATATTAATATTTATTATTTATATATATTTAAAAATTATATTTAAAAATTATTTATTTAGTTTCTTAATAAATGATAAATATTAATATAATGAATAAAAAATTTAAAAAAAATATTATTTAAAGAATAGGGACAAATAAACCCCTAACCAATTTAAATTTAGAGACAATTAGGTCTCTATCCATTTTTGAACCTGACACATCAGCATTTTCCGTTCAGAGTTGACGGAAAAACACTCATAGGGACCGCGTTGGGTCACCGAAGCAAAGGAAAGGGACCGAAATAGAACGTTTTTATGGTGAGGGGTCGCGTTGTCATTTTGAGAAATAGATAGAGCCCGAGTTGGTAGTTCATTCATCCCAAGAAAGAAAAAGAGAAAAAAAAAAAGCAAAAAAGTGAGTATAGATTATTTATTTAATTATGTCAATTTAATTTTGATATATTAATAATATAAAATATTTTAAATAATTATTTAATTACAACTTTTAATCATCATTTACGTAGTAAATATGTGTAGTAGTTATTTTTACTAATAAAAATATATTTTTTTTTACATTAAATTCCCATCAACTTAAATTAATAGTTATGTTACACATATAAATTTTTTGGCAACTAAGTGTGTGTTTGGATTGACGTTGGTGAAACTGGAGTTTGAATAAAAGTGATTTTGTAGAAATGATTTTGGGTAGAAGTGAGTTTATGCTAACATAATTTATGTTTGGCAATTTTATATTAAAATTGATTTTGATAAAATAAATATTGTTTGGATAATATGAGTTAAAATCATTTCTAGATAAATAATTAATTAATTACTAAAAAAATATAATATTAAATTATAATGTTATTTTTTTAAGTATATTTAATATTTTTTTATACTTCTTTTAATATTTTTTATATAGTATTTTTTATAGTACTCTTTTTTAATATATTATAATTTTTTACTATTATTATTTTATATATTGTTAGGCCCCCAAGAAAAAAATATCCAATCCGACCCCGATCTTTTTTTTTGGACTGATTAGCCTCAATGCCAAAAAAAAAACAACATTGACTTTTTTTTGCACAGGGGCCTCGTTGTCCTTTTGAGGTAATTGTTAGGGGTCGGGTTGGGTTTTTTTTGTCAAGGGCCTCGTTGTCTTTCGAGGTAATTGTCAGGGGCTATTTTGGGTTTTTCTTTATTTTAGATGATAAAATTTTATTACTTATGACTCTATTGTTATATATGATTAATCTTTTATTTATTTTATCTTTTTTAATAAAATCAATAATTTATATTATAACAAAATTACAATAAAAAATTTAATAAAAAAATCAAAATATGAAAAAAAATATTAAAAGTGATAAAACAAATTATGGAGAAAACAACAATGACCAGCAACAAACCTAAACGTAGGTTGAGTGAACGAAAGTTGCCAAACATCAAAGAATTTAAACGCACTTTTATCCTCTCCAACGTGATTGCCAAACACACCCTAAGTCTAACCAAGTTGGCCCAATTCCAACAAAAATCAACTTCACAGAGAATGTCTAAATACACGCTCGTGCAGCTGTTTAGTAGTGCAAACGTTAATATGAAAAATGCTCCGTCTTTCTCAATGAAAATTGAAACGAACAAACTTCAAACGATGTTCAAATTCTCTCAAATATCTCTTAAAATCTATGCAAAAACTCAAGAAAATCTTGAAGCTACGTTTGAAATCTTCACCAAGAAACACAGAAAGAGAACCAGAAACATTACTGAAGGTACTGAGAAACTAACCCTCGTTTTTTTTCACTTTTTTTCTTTCGCATTTTCAATCACGAAACACTAAATAGTCATATTTCTGTTTATTTAGTAAATTTATTTGGTGTTCTCGCGATAAAGTAGATACTACTATTCTCATTATACTATTTATTTTGTGATAATTATGTTAGGTCAATTTAATAAAGTTGTTTTAGTGCTTCTCGTATCGTTTAACCTATATTAATCAGTTTTTCTGATCCAAAATTTATTTGCATGTGTTTGAGGATTTTGAATGTGTTTTTGTAAATGTTTGAGTGATTCACATCTTTTAAACTACGTTCATTTGTAGTAATCATTCAAAATTTTTTGTGCATTTTGGCTGCTGAATTGTAGTACAATTGCTGTTATTGTCCTGGATTGGGTGTAAAAAGGCCTTAGAATGTTGTAGTATTTCTGGTGTCATTTTGTATATGTGTGTGTGTGTATGTGTGTGTGTGTGTTAGAACAATCCATTTTTGTTTTATAAATATAGTTATGTAACATAATTTTTATTTATTTACAGAAAACTTACAATTTGAGGTGCTCCACAAGATCTATTTCTGATATATTCAGCAAGATGAGCGATGACAAGAAAGCTATTGTCGAAGAATTGGAATTTGCTGCTATAAGGCATATTCCAGCCTTGAATGTCTCACATAAGCTCCTGAAAAAATTGGCATATTCATTTGATTTGTATAATAACACACTGGATACACGGTACGATATAATCAAGATCACCCCTGACAAGATAGGGGATGCCCTTGGCTTGAATGCATCTAGTAAAAATCTATTTTGTAATCTATTCTGTAAATCAAATTCCAGTGTTTTTTTACATTATTTATGTGTTATTGAAATATTTTTGCTGCTGTTGTAGAATTTTGCTTTCCAGACAAAATTGTATATAAAGAAATTAATGAAGAGCAGAAAAAAGTTATTGAAAGCTTCAAAGGCTGATCTTTGTCACTTTTGACAAAGTCTTTGATTGACATGATCAGCTGAAATTCAAGAAGACATTCATCCTTTTCATCCAGAGGTGCTTTTGTTACCAACAACAATAAGCAAAATTTTTTCAGTTCACATGCCACCCATTCTTTACGTGGACACAATACAAGAATGGAATTAGGCTGCTCATGTGCTCAACATCCTCATCATAGGCATCAGAGATCACAAATTGCAAAACAAATTTGTAGTTGATGGCTGCCTCTTTGTACTGATGATCATATATTTTCATGAATCCATATACAAGAATAAGCCGGTTGATAGAACTCCTGGACTACCATGGGTGCAACATTGGATGAGGGTGACGCTGGTTAAAAGAATATAACTGGGGCAAAGGATGAAATGGTAATTCAAGAGAAATCCTTCCCTTTAGTTTCGGTGCATTTGTTTGAAATATATTATGATAATTGAATATTTTTCTATTTTAGGGCCTCATAAGAAGAACACAGCTGAGGGACCGATCAAAAAAAGAAAAGAAAGGAAAAATCAAGGAAAAAAAGAATCAAAAAAAGAATAAGACTGTTATATTGGACTCATCTTCGAAAAGTGAAAGTGATTCTGAGTATGAGTTTGATTCTGAATATAAATCTGAGGAGACGCCAAAGAGAAGAAAACAACCCTAAAGATTGGCAAAGATGTAAGTGTTACTTTTCACTGTCTTTTGTAAATATTTATTCTATTTATTTACCTCATGTGTTTGTACTTTTCCAGGAAGGAATCCAAAAAGAGGAAGCGCGTTATTGTGGATTCATCTTCTGAATCAGAGACTGAATCTAATGATGAGTAAGATTAAAAAACTATTGTTCTAAAACTAAGTTCTATTTTTTAATAAAACTTTTCTTTATAAACAGAATTTTTTGTATATATTGTTAGAAGCGAAGAAATAAAAAATAGAAAAAAGGTCAAAGAAAAAAATGATAAACTTGCAGAGTATGTGTTAATTTTCAGTATTTTTGTCAATATTTATTATGTTTATTTGCATGATGATTCTTTTCTTTTTAAGGATGCAGGTCAAAACCAAAGATACTTCAAAAAAGGCCATACTCGTGAAAAAAAAAAAAAGAAAGCGTATTCGGTCAAAACAATCAAAAAGTGGGAACGACTCGACAGAAGCTCACTATGATTCTTCGCAAATGTAAGATTCAACATATTATATTGTTTCTTTTCTAAAATTTTCTTAAAGCTTATGTAAGTACTCTAGTTTTACTGAATAATGTTTATTTTGTCCTCAGAATGCCACTTGTAAATCTATCGAGTGAAAATGATCGTATGTTTAATACACAGTCAAGCTTTTAGGGATCTGTAAATGCATCAAATGATCCCATATAATTTCTCTTTCTCTTACCATTTCTTTATTTCTTGTACTACAATAATAGCTCTTTAATTTCATATTTTTTTAGAAAAAAAACCTCTAAGATTTTTTACAAGAAAAAAAAAGGCGTGAAAAAAGCAAAAAAAGAGTTTGCAGCCTACACCTATATAAGTTCACATATAGCAAAAGTTTGTTATTGTTTAATGATTATTGTGTTTTTTTGACATAATTTTGGTGCATTTCAGGTTCAACATATAGGAAGATACAATGGATGATGCCAACTCTGTCCAGGAAGATGTCCTGGTTAAACATGCAATAATAGAGAAAGAATTACAACTGTAGCAAAGGATGAAAGATTCACCAAAATCTATCTGACAAGTGACTAAAGTATTCAACTATATTATTGACTTAATTTTATTTTATTCAATTTTATTAGCTTAAATACTACTGGATTTTATTTAGTATGAGTAGTGAAACTGTTAATCTTGGGACTGATCCCAACGATCAAATGCTTGTGTAATGTTTTACTGCGTATTAATTTCTTTATTGTATGCCTTCATTAGAGTGCCACTACAAGAAATTGCTCCATCAATAGAAACCTCTGTCTTCAGCCCTCTACATACTGAACAAGAACCTACTGCGCAGTCTCCAACACAAGAATCTCTGCCACAAGAACCTATTTATGCGTAAGTTTTAGTTAAATTCCTTTTTTTTTGTTACATAATTCTTTTTTGGTGCTTTCTTAAACAATTTTATACCTCATTCTGCAGTCCTCCACAACTACATCAAGAAGCTCCTGAGGAAGCTCTGCCAAAGGAAACTCGGCATGAAGTTCCCCTAATGCGTAAGTTCTAATTAATACATTTCTGTTATAATAATTTCGGTACATTCTTAAACTATTTGATGTGTCATCCTGCAGTCCTCCCCCGACTTAAGATCTAAAAGCTGACTTGTTGATGGTTGCTAATGCTGCATTGGATGATGACTTTGGTGCACCATCCTTTGACCTTGGCACTAGTCAATCAAGCAATGAAGCTACACTCACCCAAGAAGATCAACCACCAACCAATAGAAAAAATCTCCAAATATTGGAAGCCAAGAAAATCCACTGTAAGTTGAAGAATTGGAAGAATTGGTTGAGGTTATGGATGCTGGCATGGCAATAGCACTGAAATATGCTAAGGAGACAAGTCCACAACCAGTCGTGCAATCAAGTCTCAGCTTTCTTGAAAAGTTCAAAACTTCGATCAAGAAAAAGGAAATTACAGCGGAGCTTACGGAGAAATGCTATCAATGACCCACAAATGTCAAGACTTACAAAGATGGGAGCACTAACGAATGGGAGGTCATATTCAAGTACAACCATAAAGCTAATTGGGTGGGATGTAGATTTCACTTTGCATCTTTAAAACCACAAGAAGATATAGAAAATGTGGTAATTTATTCTGCTATAACACTAATTCTTTTTCTTTATGAGTTATTGCATCATATATATATGTAATAAATTTGGGTCATTTGTTTTTATAGGTGGTCTCCGCAATGTGCCAAATTCTCAACAAGAAGAAAATCAAAAGATTTGAGGAACAGATATACTATGTCCCATCTGATATGGTGGTAAGCTCTACTACCATTAAACTTTATCCTCAATTTCGTTGCATTTTGAAAATATATTCTATGCTAAAAGTGATTATTTCAGTGCAGAATCACATGTTGATGAAGTATAAGCACTAGGGGTGTATATTAAAAAACCAAAATGTAGTTAATCGGTTAAAAAATCATAACCACATTTTGGTTAACCAATTTAACAAAGCAATTTTAAAACCATATCTATATTTTTGAAAATTGGTTAACCAAAATCAAATTTAAAAAAACCGATTTTTAACTGGTTAACCAAAACTAAAACCAAAAATCGGCTATTTTTTTAAAATCAGTTTTATTTTTATTACCAATTAAAAATCAGTTTTAAAATTTTATAACCGGTTAATAACTAGTTTTATCATATAAAACTAATTTGGTTAATTAACCAAGATTAAATATTTGGTTAACCAAAAAATAGGTTTGATTTTTGGATTAACCAAACAATGTACAGCTCTAATAAGCACAACTACATTGATCCTACAACTAACAAGGCCTACAACATCAATGTATTTAAGGAGTACCTCCCTTTTCTGGACAAGAAGAAGCTAGTATCCCATCCATATGTAAGTTTTCATTTCTTAAATATTTCTTTCATTCAGTTTTATTTAGATTAAAAAATTGTCCTATTTGCCAAACTTTAGCTATTTGCCCCAATTTGCCATAGTGGACATTGGTAGCTGTAGATTGCAAATGTGCGAAAGAAAATCTTTCATGTACTTAACCCCTTCCATTCAAAATCTCCCCATGAAGATAGAACAAAAATAAATAATTTTGTTGTAAGTTGTTTACTATTTTTTTTATCAATTCTCTTATTTGTGTGCTTGTTTTGAACTTTTACTTGTGCATTGCAATCATTAAGTAATTTCGGTACAATTATGTGTCAAATAATTGGCTTTTCTGAACCAAAATTGATTTGTTCTATTCTTATAATTGGTTTTCTGTGGTTTTCAGAGCCTGGTAATATCAGAAATGATAGTTTATACTGGAGCAAAACCATTGGTGGATGTAAATAATAAAGAGGGCATTGAACCCCATATATTACCATCAGTGGTAAACGAACAAAGTATTGACCTTCTTATTATTCTTTGCAATTGTAGTGTTATTTTTGTTACTGTTGCATTAAACCTATTTTATTGTGTTACTTCATTATTATTTATCAGCTGGGACTGCGTGCGCAATATATGTGATAAAATGGTTGGAGATAATCAATCTAAAAAAGATAAAAAAAGGGAAATATGAATGAAAAAATTGGTAAAGTCTTCCGCTGCCTTGTCAAGTCCTTTCTATAAATTTTCATCAGGAGATATTGATAGTAGATAGTTTGAATGTTATAAATCGTTAAGAATTTCTATACTTGTTGTATACTAAATTGTCTGTGTACTGTAAGTTAAAACAAACACATCATTTGTATCTTGTAAATATTCAATCCAATCTTTTGATAAATTCCTTTGCCAAATTAAACTTCTATGAACCTGTCTGTAATGTATTGAAATCCCGTTAAACTGTATAAATCCAGGTTCACATAATTATAGGAAAAAAGAACATTACTTAAATTGCATCGAATGCTTACAAAAGGAACACAGAAATTAATTCAAATAAACACCGATAATGCTTATAATTTTTTCTATAAATTTTCATAAGGAGATATAGAAATAGTATAGGTTGAATGCTGTAAATTGTTAAGAATTTTTACATTGGTTAAGTATTGAATAGGCTGTGTACTGTATAGTTAAAATAAACACATTCTTTGCATCTTTGTAAATATTCATTACAAAGCTTTTGATAAAATTCTATGGACTTGTCTTTACTGTATTAAAATCCTGTTAATTTGAATGAATCCAGGTTCACAAAATTACAGAAAAGAAAAACATTATCTAAATTACAGCGAAAATTGTATACCAAAACACCTAATTTCATTCAAATAAACACCGAGATATCTATCTTATTGCCTTGAATCTATGAACTAATAATTCATAATTTATCCGTGATAAAGGCTGAAATTTGACTGCATCATTGATCCACCATATAAAAGGTTGAACTATAAAAAGTAAATCATATATTAGAACAACTTAACATGCACAAAGACAATTTTTCCTACTTAAAGCACATCAGTGTTACCTCACTCAGAGCTTTCTTTTTCTTTTTCTTTGAAGCATTTGCAATCTATTTTTTTTGTATTTGATCCCAATATATTTTTGGGACGTCCTCTTGTTCTCATGCGTGGAGGGCTTTGAAGCTCGTTAATATCTTCAAAGGAAGCATCTTCGTGAGATACGAACAGTTTCCTTTACTTTTGGCTTTATATTCTTGCATCTTAGCGATCACATTACATAAGTGCGGTGCAAAATCGCAATCAACTCCTTAGATTCTGATACAAATTCACAAATATTTTGTGACTGAAACACCAAATCATCAAATATCCTCAGTGAGCTATTGCACGTAATAAACTTGTTTAAAAAAAGCATGTATGCTCTCGCTCCTTTGTGTGCTTCTCATCTCAGCCTAGAAGTGGTGATCAAGATGAATTGGGATCCATAAATGACAATCTTCGAAAAGCTTTGAAAAAATGATAAAATACGTAAATCAGAACAAAATGCACCAAAAAGTATATGAGTTCATAGCATTATCAGAGCAGCAAAACACATAAATATCCAAATACTAAAAATAACATTAGTTAATTCTAATAAAGACACATTTACCTAAAGCCACTTATTATCTCCAACACCATACTTCATAAGAAAATCATTCCAATTTCTATCAAATGCATCTTTTGTAAAAGAGTTCCAAATAACATGACTCATCTCTTGTTTAATTTATTCGTGTCTCTTGTAGCCATTTAATTTATGTGGAATCTTCTTCATAATATACCAAATACACCACCTGTGAATGGTTGTAGGCATACAAGTCTCAATAGCCCTTTGCATCGATGCACATTGATTGGTAAGAATGCCTTTTGGAGCCTTTTCTCCCATGCAACGAAGCCAACGTTCAAACAACTATTTGAATGATTGAATATCCTCATTTTTCATCAAATCACATCCTAGAAGTGTAGAATGACCATGGTGATTGACACTAACAAAAGAATCAAAAACCAAATTATACCTGAATCAATAACACAAAAACAAAATAAGATATGCACTGAAAGAAGAGTCTCATATGCACCGAAGGTTGTTTCACAAAACACATAAACTAGAATGGCAAACTACTTATTTTTATTGTAAGTGATGTCGAATGAAATAACATCTGCAAAATACTCAGAAGAAACCCTGCTTCTTGCGTCAACCCAAAAAGCAATTTTGATTGAGTGATCAACTTTAAGATCAAGCTCGAAAAAGAAATTATGATTCTTCTCTTTCATTCTTAATAATTATTTTTCAAATTCTTTGGCATAGTCTAGTTCGAAAACATTATGGACTTCCCTCGTAATGTAATTTCTCACATCTTTTTCAATAAAACTTAATTCACGACGACCCCCTCCTGCTACGACAAATGCTTGATATGTTTTGCTTGGTCTGATTCTAGCTTCGTCATTATTCTCAATTGTACGATGTACAAACATGCTTAATTGCCTGTGTTGTTTAAACATCTCTGCTTGATTTGAACAGTATGGATGTAAATGATGTAAAACAACCTTCAAAATAACCCAAACACCAACGTCCTTCAATATATGTATATAAATTCTTGTAGGACAATTTAATCCAGTTGAGGGATTTGTCTTTTGAGTTGAAGATATGTTTGATTTTTACTTTTTCTCTCTATTATATGTAATCAATTTGTTCTTAATTTCATTTCTCTTCTGATTTGTGTTCTGAATTTTCATAGAAAAACGTACAAGTTTAGAATAATCTTTGTAGAAATTTTCAGTTTCTTCAAGTGTGTGAAAAGTCATCCCAATCTTTGACAAAACCAAAATGTCTTTCCAAATGCATCGAAACTAGAAAAATAAACATATTCAACGAAAAAAATTCAAAAATCCTACATTACATTCAAATTCAAACCTTCAACCATGAACACCAATTTTCACAATCAAAAACAAAATTATTCAATTACAGGAGCATCAAATACTAACGAACTACATTAACGAGGTTCGAACCAAACCTCATCCACTTGATTCATTTCAAAATAATAATCCAATTTGCCCTGGTTCAACTGATAGTGTGAACTTGCATCATTCATTGTCTTCAAAAACGAAATACCTGTTGGTACGCCGGAAACGTGATTATTCATTCCCTGGCTATAGCGCCAAAAACTTGCTGTGGGAGAACGTGATCTCAAAACTTCTTCACAATTCCGTGTAACTGACCAGCAAGTGCACTGGGTCGTCCAAGTAATACCTTACGTGAGTAAGGGTCGATCCCACTGAGATTGTCGGCTTGAAGCAAGATATGGTCATCTTGTAAATCTCAGTCAGGCAGATTCAAATGGTTATGAGATTTAGATAATTAAAATATAAATAAAATATAAAATAAGATAGAAATACTTATGTAATTCATTGGTGGGATTTCAGATAAGCGTATAGAGATGCTTGTTGCTTCTGAATCTCTGCTTTCCTATTGTCTTCATTCAATCATTCATATTCCTTTCCATGGCAAGCTGTATGTTGGGGGGGATCACCGTTATCAATGGCTACCGTTCGTCCTCTCAGTGAAAATGGTCCAAATGCGCTGTCACCGCACGGCTAATCATCTGTCGGTTCTCACTCATGTTGGAATAGGATCCATTAATCCTTTTGCGTCTGTCACTACACCCAACACTCGCGAGTTTGAAGCTCGTCACAGTCATCCCATCCCAGATCCTACTCGGAATACCACAGAAAAGGTTTAGACTTTCCGGATCTCAAGAATGCTGTCAATTGATTCTAGCTTATACCACGAAGACTCTGATCTCAAGGAATTGAAGGCTCTGTTGTCAAGAGAGACAATCAAACGCATGGACCAGGAATCCATGAGATATGCATTCAAGCTTGTTTTCATGTAGAACGAAAGTGTTTGTCAGGCACGCGTTCATAAGTGAGAATGGTGATGAGTGTCACTTGATCATCACATTCATCATGTTCTTGTGTGCGAATGAATATCTTAGAATAAGAATAAGCTTGAGTTAAATAGAAAAACAATAGTACTTTGCATTAATTCATGAGGAACAGCAGAGCTCCACACCTTAATCTATGGGGTGTAGAAACTCCACCGTTGAAAATACATAAGTGAAAGGTCTAGGCATGGCCGTGAGGCCAACCTCCAAACGTGTACAATGATCAAAATGATAGCATAGAACTGATCAAGGATATAAAATAAATCACTAAAAGTAGTTTTTATACTAAACTAATAGCTAGGATTACAGAAAATAAGTAACTAAGTGCAGATAGTGCAGAAATCCACTTCCGGGGCCCACTTGGTGTGTACTTGGGCTGAGCATTGAAGCTTTCACGTGTAGAGACTCTTCTTGGAGTTAAACGCCAGTTTTGGTGCCAGTTTGGGCGTTTAACTCCAGCTTTTATGCCAGTTCTGGCGTTTAACGCCAGAATAGGGTAGAAAGTGGGCGTTCAAACGCCAGTTTGTGTTATCAAAACTCGGACAAAGTATGGACTATTATATATTGCTGGAAAGTCCAGGATGTCTACTTTCCAACGCAATTGAGAGTGCGCCAATTGGGTTTCTGTAGCTCCAGAAAATCTATTTCGAGTGCAGGGAGGTCAGAATGCAACAGCATCTGCAGTCCTTTTTCAGCCTCTGAATCAGATTTTTGCTCAGGTCCCTCAATTTCAGCTAGAAAATACCTGAAATCACAGAAAAATACACAAACTCATAGTAAAGTCTAGAAATGTGATTTTTATTTAAAAACTAATAAAAATATAATAAAAAGTAACTAAAACATACTGAAAACTACCTAAAAACAATGCCAAAAGCGTATAGATTATCCGCTCATCACCTGTTCAAACCTGATTTTACAACTTGATTTTAAAAAAAATTTGATCCGAATCTTCAAATCATATCAAAGAGCATTGATCGTAAACGAAGAGAATGAAAAGAACACAGAGAACGAAGAGAACACAGAAAAGGAAGAGAATGCAGAGAACGCAGAGACGAAAGAGAACGCATAAAACGCTGATAAAACTTGAAGAAAAAATCTGCATAGAAAAGGCTGTTATATATAGTTGTCGTTAAGTCAAAAGGTTGTTAGAGGTAGTGGCATCTGGAGCTGAATTAGGTCATAGCAACTTGGTTGGAATTAGTTGGTTAAATAACTTTGATGTAGAGCTTTATTGTTAAATTAAATCTTGTGAAAAACAAAGACATAATTTCAATAGAAGACACATACATTAGCTAAAATGGCACAATCATCAACAGACAGTCGTCTATCAAAAGAAAAATTAAATTAAATAATTTTTAAAATGACCTTAGGTTAAAATTCTTTAAGTAAAAGACAAATAGGTCCCTGACCTTTTTAACTGCGGACATTAATTCTCTCAGGATTGAAAAATACATTTACATCCCTCACCTTTCAAAATGCTTGACAATTATACCCTTTTGTGTAGTTTGGGTTAAAAATGGTAACGGAGAATATTGATATGGAGGGGAGAGTGATGATGTGTCCGTTACGGTGATGATGTGGATGGTTGTCATAAGGTTAATGGATAACTAGATCCCTGTGCATCAAAACAACGCCGTTGCAATCCCCCACTTAATTTTACCTCTTTATAATCCCCATAACACCCATAACCCACTCCAGTTATTAGAACAAACCCTACCAGAAGACAAATAACGTCTTTCTCCCTCCAAGAAAAACGTCTTCCAGTTCAAAGTGGTGCTGTGCTAAGTTGAAGTTGTGATTGGCGAAGGTAACACCAAGTATCGTTGGTGAAAAAGCTACCTTCTTTTATAGAGGTAAGAAAAATCTTTGATGCTCTGTGCGTTGGTGTTTAAATGGCTATGACAATATAATGCATGGTGTTGGGTTTAGTTATTATTGCATGGTTTCATTCGTGTATAGGAAGAAAAAGCTATGTGGAGTTGAGTGATTTCAAAATTTCAGGGGATCTAAGCTACGGTTTATATATGGTTTGTGGAATTTAATCTATGATTGTGTATCTGTACAAGGGTTTATATATGGTTTGTGGGGTTTAATCTCTAATTTATTTATATGTTGTTAATGTAGATGGATGATATATATGCAGCTCCCATTTTTTTTTATCACGGAGGTCATTTTAGTAAAACACCCAGTGGAACTCTTTCGTATCTTAATGGAAAAGTTGAAAATTTTCCGAAGATGGACTTAGACTTCATGAATTTTGGAGACTTGGTAACTTTGTTCAAGGGTTTGGGATATGCCTCCTATAAGGCAGTTTATTGGTATAACCCAATAAGCAGTGATATCGAGTCTGGGCTGCACATTTTGAGAAGGGATGCAGGAATCAATGAACTTCGAGAGAACAAGCTGAAAAATTCAAAGACTGATGAGATTTACATATACTTCAACCACCCTGTTGATGAGCCAAAGATAGTGGATAATGCTGGGAAAGAGGATGTTGCTGCAGAAACAGAGGTGGAAGAATTTAATGATTCGTTTGATATTGATGACATTTTGAGGGAGCTTCAGTCATCATCATCAATAGAAGATGATGAGCATGAAAGTGCCGAGGACGAACTATATAAACCTTCTCCTACTGTGACTGAAACTATTTTAGATGAGGATTATTCTAGCTTTGATGATGAAAATTATGGGGTCAAGAGGAAAAAAATTTGAAAGAAAAGGAGAAGGTTGTGCAAAGAAGAAGACCAATGTAAAGCTAAGGAAAGTGGCAAAGTCAAGTAGGGTTAAAAAATGAGCTGGACCAAGGAGTGCAAGTGAAAGTGATGGTGCCAAAAGAATTAGGCCTTATAGAACTAGGCTTGCTGTACATCCTAGAGGATCTAGGCCTACTGTGCAGCCCAATAATAGGCCTCCAATAGGACTTTATGTGAATGAGGTAGATTCGGACGATGATGACCTTGTATATAAGTATGAATCAGAGGAGCTTCACACACTAGTGTCTTCGAAAGAAGAGGGATACAAACATCAATTTCCAGATTTTGATGCTGAGTATGGGTTTGGTGAGGGTAGATTTGAGGTTGGATCAAAGTTTGCAACCATTGATAGATTTAAGGAGGTGAAGGGAGGGAACTAGTTTCGATTAAAAATGATAAGTAAAGAGTGAGAGTTGGCTGCAAGGGTGAGGATTGTCCAAAGCTGGCACATTTATCCTATAACAAAAAATTGTTATGCTTCCAAGTAAAGACCTACAAGCTAGAGCATACCTGTGCAAGAGATTTGGGTAGTATGCTGTTGATCAGCACTGAATCAATAAGAAAGTAGAGAAGAGAATGGCAACTCAACCTCATATCACGACTAATGAGGCAATTAATTTTCTTAGAGAAGAGTTTGACTTGGTGGTGAATCCAAAGATGATATACAGGGCAGTGAAAGAGGCAAAAGAAAGGATTATAGAAAATGAAAAAGAGCAATATGGGAATCTCAGGGAATACAACTTAGAGATAATTAAGAGTAATCCCGGATCGACAACAACACTAGATGTGAAGCCTATCCCATAATCTCCCTGTTTTTGACAAAATTTATATATGCTTGGAGGGCTGTAAGCAAGGGTTAGGAATGGATATAGGCCGTTTATCCATCTAGATGGAACTTTTCTGAAAACATACCATGAAAGCCAACTACTTTCAGCAGTGGCACAGGATGCGAACAATCAATTTTATGTGGTGACCTATAATGTTGCAAGATCAGAGACTAAGGAATCAGAGAAGTGGTTCCTCACATTGCTTCAGGAAGACTTGGGTGACGTTAAACAATTTGGTTGAAACTTTATGTCCGACCAGCAAAAAGTAAATATATTATGTGGTTTATTTTGATAAGATTAGACTAGTTTATTTTGGTTATTATATGCTTATTTTGATAAGATTTGTTTATTTTGATAAGAAGTATGCTTTGGTCCAGAATTTGTTTATTTTGATAAGATTTGTTTATTTTGATTTTTCTATACTAGTATGCTTTGATTATTATATTGTTTATTTTGTTAACATTTGTTTATTTTGATCTATCTATACTAGTATGCTTTGATTATTATATTGCACTGTTCTAGGTTATTGCTGCAATAATATCTGTTTGTAATATGATATGCTTGTAGGATTTGCTACCAGCATTAAAGGAGGTCATATCGAATGCACACTATCGCAACTATGTCTTGCATATGTAGAAGAATTTCATCAATCGTTTTAATAACCTGCATATTAGAGAGATAGTTTGGGAGTGTGCTAGGTGCACGACAGTTCCAGAGTTCAAAGAGACCATGGAGAAGCTGAAAGTGGTTAACAAGGTTACATGGAAATATTTGATGAATTTTAACCATGCCATTTGGGTTAAAGTTTTTTTCAGCCACGGACCCAAGGTGAATAACCTTACAAACAATATGTACAAAGTGTTTAATGCAAAAGTTGTGAAGTACAGATGCAAACTAATATTGACAATGTGTAAAAAAATCAGGTACTATTTAATGAGGTGAATGACCAAGCACATTAGGCTACTAGAGTTTATTTAATTTACAAGAGTTTGTTTGATTCCTTTTTATTGAATGCTGGTATAAATGTGACTTGTTTTGACTCCGGGCATGCCATGCTATTGCTGCAATAAGAAAGAGACACAATTAGGTACATGATTATGTTCATCCCTGGCTGTGCATGGAATCCATTTCTAAGACATATGCACATTGCATACAACCAGTTTCGAGTGAGAAATTCTAGACCAGAACTGACCTATTTAGGCATGCTTCACCACCCATCAAGCGGCCTATTGGGAGGCCAAAGGTGCACAATTGCCACAGGGACCCTGCTGATGGTCATATTCAGGGGGATAAGTTGAAAAGGAACTTTGAAGTCATATTAGCAAGTGCAATGAGAAAGGGCTCAATTATAAGACTTGCAAAAGAGCACCAAACAACCCCAATTGAAAGCCAAAGAGGAAGAAGCTTAAGAAGTCTGCTACTGACTCACAAGCATTGGTTCTGCTTCCCCTTCACAGTCAGCACCTCAACCAGAGGTAAGCAAGTACATATTGTTTATTAGTGGTTATTATGTCATTTTTAATATAGTATAAGGATTAATATATCAATTAAGTTAATTTATTGAATACTTGTTATATAGGATGTTAACTAATCACAAAGTGAAAAAACTACTGAAATAATTACTGTGCCAGCACAATCAACTGTAAGACCTTTTTAAGCAATACTTTAATTACAAAAATTTACTTCTAAGCCCATTAATTGAATCTGTTGTGTATTTGGGTTAATCTTACACAGTCATTGGCCAGAATGCTCTAGGTGTGTCAACAACTACAACAATGCAGGCAGCAGCATCAGCAACTACACCAGCAACAGCACTATCCTGTCCTCAAGCAGCTACAATTGCTATACCATCTGCTCCAACCGAAACTCCATACAGGGCTCCATCCCAAATGTCAAGATTGGGCCAACCCAAGCTCCAAACTACTGCCTCTAAATTTAGACTCAAACAACCAATATTAAGGCTACCAACACTTGAAAATTCAGCACCAAATTCACCACAAACTCAAACCACCAGCACTCGTAAGGGCCCATCAAATGAAAATAGCTAGCAGTGGTACCACAAAAATTTTTAAGTTCATCCCTAATTCTGATTCTAAGAATTAGAAGAACTAAATATAGCAGCAATTAAATAATGCTTTCTAGCTTTTTTTGTTGGTAAACTTGTTTACATGCCATCTAATCATTTTGTTTATGGCAAACTTATGTTGTGGTGTTCATGTTTAGGATTAAACCAGATACATTTACTGAAAATTATGCTTATCTTATATAATATTTGACTTGTATTCTTCTTTAGTTATTTTCATTGTAAAGAAAATTAAAATGAGTCTTTAGTCCTTTAAGAATATAACAATAACAATAGCAACAATTAGTGTACCAGAGGCAATTTTCATTATAACGACAACAAGTACATCAATGAGTCTTCAGCTCTTTAAAAAAAATACACAACAGGAATAGAAACAACTACACTAATTACAGTAGGCCAAAAATTTATGCATTTTTTATTTTCTAAACATAAAAATTTCTTCTCCAAATTCTCCCATTTTTTTTTTTCAGTTCTTGCCTTCCAAATAGATGTTCTTCAACATCTATTCCCTCATCATAATCTTCAGCACCTAATGCTTGAGTTTCTATATCCTTAATTTTTTCCAGGTGCTCATCAAGTAAAATAAAATACCTACAATACCGTTGTTTTATATGCAGAAAATTACCAAAGAATCAACCAATTCGACACACTCCAGTTTCATCGAGATATTGAGAAAACATGAACTTACCTTGAAGAATGGGCACCTGAAAAACATTCTATTAGGATTAGTTGTTGTTCTTGACTTATAGAAAATGGCATATACGCCGCAGAAGCATTTTGGCGCTATCCCATTTCTCTCGTCTCCTTCTGGCACGCGCAACCACTCCTGATTGAAACGGATCTCTCTTGTCTATCTACTCTAGACTTTGTGCATGAAGAACCCCTTCATTCACCATGGCCAATCGTTCCTCACTCCCACCAAGTTCTAGGAGCACCATAAACGACCGTGGTTTCCATAGATTTCGAACAAATAGGATTCAGTGTCAAAACGGCGTTATTTTAATGCACAAGGATCTAGGGTGTGTTTGGCAAACCCGTTTGAGAGGATAAAAGTGCATTGAAGTTCTTTGAACGCTGTTTTTTTATGTTTGGCAATCTTTTTCCTCTAAACGCAGAAGTGATTTTGCAGCTTAAAATCGCGTTTACTGGAAGCAAAAAATTGTTGCTTCTGCGTTCACTTCAACGTGAGTTCACCTTTGATGATCATTATTGATTTTTTTCAAAATAATTTTTATATTTGTTTCAAGTTATTTCAAATATTTTAAATTTTTTTCAATTTTTAGTACTTTTTTTTTATATTTTGATTTTTTTATTAAATTTGTTATTGTAATTCTATTATAATATAAATTATTGATCAACAATTTCATTTTATCAAAATCAATTTTAGTATAGAATTGTCAAACATAAATCATGTTGGCACAAGCTCACTTCTATCCAAAATCAATTTTATAAAATCACTCTTATTCAAACTCTAATTTTACCAACTCTAATCCAAACACAGCTAATTGTTCATTAACTTTTTGTCAATCATTCACATCATCATCGTCCTGTTACCGTTTTTAACCTCAACTATACGGAGGTATAGTTATCAAAAACATTTTAAAAAGTGAGAGATATAAATATATTTTTCAATTCTAAAAATTTTCTGTCCAAATTCTTTTAACGTTGGTTAAAATTTTACGTATATATAAAAAAGAAAAACTAAAAAATGCGGGCTCAGGCTCAGCCGACGAACGAAAGTGTTGAATGCAAATGGAAACAGTACAATCACCACCTCCAACCTCTCCGCTGCCTCCATCAGCGGCGAGGCTGTGGAGGGTAGCCGCGCAGCGCAACCTTCGGAACCAGTGGTCACAGCTGGCCTCTCTCTGGAAGGATTGGTCCTCCCTCTCCTCCCGCGCTCTCTCCCACGCCAATGAAGCCCTTAACTACCATCTCCATCAACAGTAACTAACTAACTATTCTCATCATACATTACATTACCATCCAATGGATGTGGTTATTCACTAATTCATGCTATGCTATGCTATGCTATGCTATGCAGGTACATGCCTCACAAGGCGTTAGGTGTTTTGACCGATATGCCCCTTATCAGAAGTCGTGCTTCTATGAAACTCCATAACCGTCAGGTACTGTTTATGCTTACTTATTCTTGTGGTTAATTACTTTGCTTTCTGCTTCAAAGATAAAATTCTTTTGCTCGTTCTAGGTTCTTGCGACGCGGGGATTATTGGAATCGTATAAGGCCATGGTATGTGTTTCATCCATGTCCATGTGTTTCTGCTTCAAATTTAAGCTCATGATTTGTTTTACTTGCAAGTAGTGTTGTTGATCCTGGACTGTTTATAATTATAATTTTATTTTTAGTGGTTTTGTTGTTTTTGAAAATATAGAGGAATGCATGATGATTTTGACAAGCTGCTATGACATACGAAACTTTCAATGATTTCTACAAAAGCGGAACTTTTTTTCATTGGTAATCCATGGAGATTTGCAATCTAAAGAGTTGTTTTTCTTAAAAAGTAGCTGTCACATTCTCATACAGTTTATTAGTCACTTCACGTTATTGCTTAATGATGATATTGAATGCATTTTCGTTTTAATTTCATGTAACTTTAGGTGGATATTTTGAGGAAAATGTTCGAGGCTAGCAGATTGTTCAGATGTTTTCTCAAAGGATCAATCAATAGTCCGCTATTGCAATTTTCGGAACGTTCTGAACAGAAGGGTGACAGCAGTGACACTGGAGATGGTGGTGGAATTCCAGTATATACATTTTTGTCAATCTCTTCTCATGGTATGACAGAGTCCAAGTCAACATCTTTCATTTTATATCATTTATACTGATGGGAAATTCTTCAGAGACAATTTTTTTCCCACTTTTCTCCATTGGGTTGGGTAAGGATTGTATTACAATCCAATAAATATTTAGTTTCATGTAATTTACTGTAAAATAACAAGTTTTCAAATCTGGCAGAGAAGTATACCGAGGAGCTGGTTCAGATGTTTAGCTTGGAACTGTGTATGAAGGTGAATTGTAATTTCCCATTTTATAATTGATTCCTCATTTTCTGCATTGTTCTGGTTTTGTTACTTTGAAAATCATTTTGAACATGCAGCGGTTCCTTGTTCTTGAATTTGTGTCACTTGGTTACGACACTTCACAAGTAAAGCAGTTGAGTTGGTCAACTGAGCTCTATGCTGGTGAATTCAAACATTTGAGTGACTGCAATCTTTACTGTGAGGAGACACATGGTCCAGTTCTACCAAGGTCAAGAGATGGGAAATCTGAAATGTTTGCTTTAACATTTGACAACCAACACTCCAGTGATGTCTTAGAGGTATTTATTTTAGAACTCTATATGTTCACTATTATAAGTTTTCATGTATTGCAAGTCACTAATTTTGGCACGCATTCCGCCTCGCTCATGCATAAGGATGCTGTGTTAATTTTCATTTTTGTATCACTTAACAACTTTCGAAAGAATGCTTATATTAGCTTCATTGGAAGTATCCTAGGAAACAATGATCTTATTTGTAACTTTGAATTTTAGTATCTTTCCTTTGTGAGATCGGCTAAATTTGTTCTGCATCACAGGTTTATTTAACAACATGGCGTGCAGAGCTGAACATTGACATTTTCAGGTAGGATTGCAGTGAAAATCAGATTAGAAATTTTTAAATGTGCATCTTCATTTCCCCACCTCACTCACCCTTTCCTTCTCTCGCCAATGAACAGGGTGAACGAGATATTTGAGACTGTTGGGGAGGAAATGCATATCAAATTATGTTAGGCTGTGTTCTGGAAAAGACTAAGCTGTAAAAAGCTCCAATGGATGGTAAGTGAAGTCTCAGCACTATATGATGCATATTTCTTTTTTGCTCACGCTTATTGGTTGGATCTTTGGCCACTCTTTTAGACATTGGCAAGCTAGGTTAGTGATTTTGAAGATTGTAGAATGTAGATAGCTGGTTTCATTATTTTGTTTTCTTATTTTGGCAGCCACCGATTGAGTTGTCCCTAATTGACTACGTATTCAAATCGTGGAATCAGCCATTGATGCATTTATCAGGTAGGCTGTCTACGCTGCACCCACTGGGTGCTGCCCTTCCCCGGATCTTGTTTAATGCTGGATGCTTGTGCACCAAACTGTCTATTTTTTCTCTTTTTCTTTTTAGCAGCCACCATTCCTATATGATTGTATTATAGTGATATTATCTCCATTACCGTTTTAATTTTATGACTGTATTATAGGATAAGATAGGAAAATATTGTACATATCTTGGCGTCCATACAAAATGAAAAGTTAAAATTTCATAACATGCTTTCTGATCAAAGAGGAGGAATTTATATAGGACTTGGAGTGGTTTTGTAGTGAAATTTTTTGCAGCTTTGGGAATAGGAGGTAATTAGCCACAGCATATACAAACTAAATTCTTCGGTAGTACTAATACTACTGGCAAACAAAATCTCAAAAGGCAACACAGCCATACAAAGTTCATAAATGGCACGATAAGATCTTAAGGACATGATTTATTTTGAGTAACAAAGTTAAATTCTTTGCTTCCTTGATTTATCTGGTTTCCTAGTAGATGAACAAGTTCAAAACTATCACAGCTATGCTTTCAAATTCCACAAAATCCATATTTCTCTAGGCTTGAATAAACAACTTCTTATGACAACTGATGACCCCACCATGTGCACCAGGTAGAAAAAAAGAAAAGGTAGAAAGGTAAACACCAAAAGGAGATGATCATTCCCCATGTTCCAATTGTAATAGGGTGACTTGGGTTTTGAACTTCCTTCACCATCCAGAGACAACACAAACATTCCATAGCACTACCATATATGCCTGGGTTACTCATAACTTGGAGACAAGTTGTTGTCTGCTTAGAGAAACGAGGTCCTTGCGCAATATCTTGCCAGCTGCTGACCTTGGAATAGTTTCAATGAAACTCACCCTTCTCACTTTCTTATATGGAGCCACCTGAAAATTCTCAAATATTCAATGAGTAAAAGAAACATAAACAAATTAAGATGACCTCAGGAAAGGGAGGAGACAGGAGCTAAGAGTGACCTGGCCTGCAACATATTGAATGACTTGGTCTTCTGAGAGTTCAGAACCAGCTGCTCTCACAACATAGGCCATTGGTATCTGTCCAGTTGCTTCATCTTCAACTCTGCAACAGAACTTTTTCACATGAGAAACTCAAAAGTTGATGAAAATGAGAGTGAAGTTGCGCTGAGAGAAACACACGGTATAACAGCTGCATCAACAATAAGGGGATGGCTTAGCAATAAAGACTCCAGTTCTGCAGGAGCCACCTGACACAAAATGACGCATGAAAAGTATTAATGAAAACCAAACTTCTTTTTTTGAGTTCTTATTTCTCAAGCTCAATTTGATATCTTAGATATACAGCATCTTTCAATTCAGAAATTGAAAACTTAAAACTGTTACGGATATTATAATTCAAATTCGAAGAGAAATTAAACTGTTATTATTGAAAATTGAGAACTATTATTATGATTTGGCTTTATGTACCTGATATCCATTGTGCTTGATCAGCTCCTTTATCCGTTCAACTATATAAACAAATCCACTTTCATCAATGTAACTGAGATCACCTGTCTTCAGCCAGCCATCTGAATCAACTGTTAGGGTTGTTGCCTCCGAATTTCCCAGATACTCTTTCATAATAGTAGTACTTTTCAGCCACAGCTCTCCTTTCTTTTGAGGAGGCAAAGGCTTTCCGGTATCAATGTCTACGACCTTTGCACAAAAGGTTGGAAGCAACTGGCCGCATGAGTCTGGCCGAGCTTTAGCATCCCTGTCTGACACAAGAAAGGTAGCTGCAGCTGAGCTTTCTGTTAGGCCATAACCTTGCCTTAGTTCAACCCATGGAAACATTTTTCTGAACTCCCGTGACACTTCCTTACTCAAAGGCGCAGCACCTGTACCCGTCCTTCGGAGGCTGGACAAGTCACAACCAGCTTTGCTTGCATATTTCACTAGAGCAAGGATCACTGGCGGCACTGCCGGTAAGTTATTAACTTTGTGCTTCTGAATAGCAAGAAGCATAGCTTGGAAGTCAAATTTCTGCATCACAATTATTTTAACACCAACACACAGCATTCCTAATCCAAAGAAAACCAGGCCGTATACATGAAACATCGGAATGAAGGCCAAGAAGACATCATCTGAAGATGCACTTACATCAACAGACCAGAAGAGAAGTTTCAGTGTGGAAATGAGATTCTGGTGTGTCAAAACTACACCTTTACTTACCCCAGTAGTCCCTGAGGAGTAAAGTATAGCAGCAGGGTCTGATTGAACCACAGTAACCTGCGGCAACTCCAGAGAACAAGAGCAGCCTTCTATCAACTCTTCAACTGATAGCATTCCGCTGTTAGATGGACAATATGTGAGCATTGTAGGCACCCCAGTTGAGACCAATTTGTGTAGCTCCTCCGGTGCTGAGATGGCTAGTTTAGAACCTGAGTCGCGTACCTGCTTGGCAATTTCTGACTCGGTATTAAGAGGGTTGGCAGTGGTAAGAACTGCACCAATTGATAACACGGCTAGACATATGGTTGGGAACAGGATTGAGTTAGGGGATAGGAGAAACAGCACATCCCCTTTCCTAACCCCAAGTCCATGGAACAAGGCTGATGCAAGGGAGTATACTGATCTGCGTAGCTCGCCATAACTCAAACTCTTATCAGTTGCTGCATCAACGAATGCTATTCTTGCCTCTGCAAGGTCTCCTTGTGGGAACTGCGATAGCACGAGATGGGCAACATTGAGATCAGGCTTTGTTGGGATCTCATGCTTGGTGCCAAGTCTAACAAGAGAGTGGTAGATGCCAGTTCTCGAATCGTAGCCACTCCTGTTATTGAATGGTGGTAGAGACTCACTAGACTCGTCTTCGGCTGGCCAAATTTCCATTCCTGACATTGTTTCCTCAAGTTTGAAAGATGTTTTAACTGTTAAGCAAGTATAAGTCAATGATAATGTTGAGGTTAAAGTGTGTCAACCTTAAAAAACCTACTTATGAAAGGCTTTTCACCGTGAAGTACTAGAATACACATTGTTAACTATGTCAGCTGTAAGAAGGACAAGATTAATAAGACAATTAAATGTCTTTTTGTGTGGCCGGCCAGTGAGGCATGGTCATGGGTATAGTTTATAAAAGGGTATGAAATAGGGAAAAGATATATACCTGCTTTGATGCTCTTTGCCGAATCCAACAGAAATAATTGGAAAACCGATGTTGTTGTTTTCCTCAAACACTCAACAGTAGGATATTAATACTTGATGGATACATATGTTGTCTACCTAAAAGCTGGATTCAATACAAGTGATGAGTATGAGTTGCATGTCCTATATCAACAAAACTGCAACTTGCTTTCCGTTGACATGATAATATGGTATGCTAGACATATAGAAAGCTCATATTTTATAATCTCAATTTCTTATCATCTTTCAAGACATAAAGGATAACATTGGAAACATCTAAAAATGTCTAGTAGAAAAAGACACTTTGTACTTAGTGCGGTTAATGTTGAAATTGGACAACTCTCGTAAATGTGTGGTACACTTGTGAGAAGGATTTGAGAGTGAAATGGAAGCAATTACCTCGTGCCTAAAGAACTTTGGCCGGTGACAATTTTTAAGTTTGAGTAAGGTGACAAATAGGTCTATGAGGATTTCGCGTTTGGACAAGTTAGATCCTAAAGAAAGAAAAAGTAACAATTAGATTTTCCAGAAAATGAAGTGTGAATACGTTACATCTTTTTGTTAGTAAGACTAACGGCACCTCTGACATGAACTGTTAATGTGATTGAGATGTCCGTTAAATGTCACATTAGAATTACTCTAAATGATGAGGACAAATTGATTCTTGAATGTTGTTTGATTTTAGCATGTCCCAAACCCTAATTGTCCAAAATCTCCAATTATTTACCCTGAAACAAAAGCTTAGCACAACGCAGAATGAATAGAACCGAAAACTCCAGAAGCTCGAAGCGCCAAAGGGAAGGAATGAAGGCAGCGGTTGGAATTATAGGGGTGACTCAACACATGGAAGAGACTTTAGCAATAAAATCACTCCCAAGTGTAACTGTTAGCTATATGCAATAATATACAAGTCTGGAACAGTGGAGAATTCAAATAGGTTGTTCTGAGGGTGCCCAAACTTTAAGGTAATTGTTAATTCAATTTATTTTTATTTTTTGAGTTTTGAGTGTTTCATTAAATTGAAATTCATATCTGTCATTCATGGTATGTTTTTAGGTTCTTATTACAGGATAATTTGTCATATTGCAAGTTCTTTAGATGGTTGGATGATGTTACTGCAGATGTGGAGGTTCAAAGTTCTAAGCAAGGAGTGGAAGATAGATTAATTGATTTGGAAGAGAGAATTGTGAGATTGAAAATTGATTGTAGAAATTAAAAAACTCCAAGCAAAATTACCGGTAGTAGATTTAGGAATGTTGTATATTTTATGACTAGTATTTTAATTGCAATTATTGTAAAAATATGTGGAGCAAGGGTTCTGGGTGAATCAAATTAGATAGCTGATGCATGAATGTAGTAGTATTTATAATTGTATTATTATGAATGCAGTAATGAATAAGTATTTTTAAATCATTGTATGATCTATCATGGATGTTAGTGTTAATGAATATGATGTTCACAATGATGAAATGAAAGAAAAAAATCACATAACCATAATAGCCATAAGAACATTGTTATATTATCTAAGCTTCCAAAAGATTGTTTTCAATTACAGAGGTTAACCTAAAAAGAGACTGAACACTTAAAGTCTGTGTTACTAAATCAAAAGAAAACCTACATGAAAACATTATCATAACTGTACAATATATTGTGACTAATTCAAAACAGGATTTAAGTCCAAAGAAAGTCTGCACAAAATACTAAACAATCATATCCAAAATACTACAGTTTTATTCAAGACTTCAACTAAGGCTTAAATCTAGGGGTGGGAATGAACTGAAACATTCTTGAAGATGTTCCACTACTTGTTGTGGCCAGAATTTTTACAGAAATACCATCAGTTGAACTTGTGGTGGGGTTTGGTTGTGGTGGAGCTTATTCAGGCCTTGTAATTGATTGCTTTTTTTTTAATAAGGCTGGATTCAGTGGCTTAATCCCAGAGGATTTTGACTGTACTTAAGTTGGAGTTCTAAATTGGGCAATTGTTGTTGCAGAGGCCTAATATGGCCTTGAGCTTGGGTTGGAAGCCTGATTTGGTTTTGGACTAGAGCAGAAGACCTAAATTGGGCTTGTGCTTGTCCAGGAGGCCTAAACTGGGCTTGTGCTTGTCCAGGAGGCCTGAACCCTGTGGACCTTCTTGTTCTCCTTTTTCTCTCCTTTACAACATCATCCAATTGGCCCTATAATGTTCACATACAAATTCACTATGATCCACATCCATTTTATATTAAACAAACAAATGCAGTAGGAACAATATCTTCCACAAAAAACTTACAGTTGCATCAGTTACATTAGTGCCAGATCCATTGGTCACAGTCTTATGTTGAATAGCATCATCAGAATTACTTACAACAGTTGTATTAGTGACAGACCCATTAGTTACAGACCTAATTGGTTTAACATTTTGACTAGTGATATTCGGGTTAGGATTTTCTGCTGGAACTGAATTTGGCTGAATAAATATCAATAAAACAATTGCTCCAATATCAGACTAAGCATCCAAATAATCGATTAACCATTTTAATAGAAGGACAATGAAACCCCTTAAAAATTAGTAACAGGACATCTAAATTCCTAAACAAACACTAACAGACAACTAAAACCTTTTGAATAGTGTGAATATACAATTAACTCTGCTTGCATGTAGCTGTGGGATGGATTCAAAAATGGTTTCTTGATATCTGTGAGACAGGATCAACTTGACTACAATGAGGGCATGTCTCAATGGCTCGGTAACATCGAGCGGTAGCAGCAACAATTGCTTGCGTCTATCACCAAATTGGATGAGATCATTAATGACTTAAGGAATGACCTCACCCAGATTCGTTCCTGGGTTGTTCCCAGGGAATGAAGCCGATATTAGAACCATTAACTTGTTGTGTAGTTAGCTATTGTAATTCAATTGACCCTTTTTAGTTAAGATCGCATGATGATATAATCTGACTTTTTACGTGTTAATAATAATTATACATCCTGTTTAGGTTTTACAACCGTAGGTCATCAGATAATAGATATGTTGACTCTATTTTTGAGAAATTGTTAGGTTACTTAGTGCAATTGGATTGAAATATAGGACTTAGGTTAAATGAGAACCTCGCCAGTATTCCACGTAACACATCTTAATTTCAAGCAAAACATATGAGCCCATCTCCACAGATGCATAAACGTTAACTGAAAATTTAAACACAAAAAACCAAAATGAACTGACGAATAAATCATGATACATGAAGCCTGCAAGTGATATAAAACAAAAACTACTACACTATAAATTAAGACATATAATTGAAGTAGAGTTACTTTATCAGGGTAAATAAGGACTATAGGTCAGTTGTTGTCTGGGAGGTCACCATCGGTATCGTATGCACGGTCCAACAGGATTGCATCCCTTTTCTTGTTGTACTCTTCTTCAGGCATAACATCTCTTAAGATATTGATGTCCCATGTGGCCTTGAAACAATTAAGCCTAATCATAATCTGATTATTCTCGTGCCTTACGACATTTACTGCCTTCTCCAGGCCTGGCCATGTTGAACGATTCAGTCCAAGAGAGCGCCTAACCGGCCTCCTGCACGAGTAGGCCCTCAGAATTTCCACAAGCTCTAGTCCTTCCTCCTCCTTATACGCCTATTCCTTCCTCAAGGCTCTCAAGTTTCTTGTGGAGGACCTGGCACTAGTACACATGTTGTAAACAAACATGCTAGACATGTCTAATGTCCAGTACCTATCTATCAAGTCATACATTTTCTTAGGTGTGTAGTTGATCTCAAGAGGAAGCACGAGATTGTAAAACCTATTAGGCCAGGAAATACTCATCCTTCCTGTTTATGAAGATTTTTGTATTCACAGCCAATGGTATTTATAGGAATAGGTGAAAGATACTTCTTCGATAGAGAGATCTTCCTTCAAATATTGGCTTAACAGACTCACAAGGACCACAAGAGGGCCTTACTTGCGGTCCATTAGTTCTACATTTAGCAGTCAAACTCGTGGAGTTGTCACTCTATGAGACCATCATGCTTGAGGAGCTTGAGAAGGAGGCTATAAGGCATGAATATGAGTTCCATGTGAAAAAGCAATATGATCTCAAAAGAGACCTAGAGAGGCTTGGTGGGGCTATGCCAAACTTGAAGGCTGTTGTTCATTACTGCCGCTAAAATGACTACGACTATGGAGTCATGATAAACCACTATTTTATAGTTTATCTTGTGCTAATTTGAGTGGTTTTTATCAAGTCTTTGCACACTTATTCATATAAATTGCATGATTTTACAATTCCTTCCTAGTTTTGTTGAAAACTTGCTTCCTAAGCCCTTAAATTGTATATTTTAATCCCCTTTATACCATTCGATGTCGTGATCTGTATGTTAAGTGTTTTCAGGCTTTACATGGCAGGAATGGCTTAGAGGATGAAAAGGAAGCTTGCAAAAATGAAAGGAACACAAGAAACGAAGGAGATAACCGGCGAGGAGCGACGCGCACGCATGGCTCACGCGTGCGCGTGAATTGGAGTTTGCACGATGACGCGTGCGTGTACCTGACGCGTACGCGTGACACGCGAAGATGACCAGTGACACGTATGCATGAATGACGCGTACGCGTGACATGCGCTACCTGTAGAAATCGCAGAAAACGCTGTGGGCGATTTTGGGCTGAGTTTGGACCCAATTTTCGGCCCAGAAACGCAGACTAAAGCCAGGGGACAAGCAGAGACTCAACATTCATTCATTCACACTTCTGATTATTCACAATTGAGGTTTTAGATGTAGTTTCTAGAGAGAGATGCTCTCTCCTCTCTCTAGGTTTTAGGATTTCTCTTAGTTTTAGGTTTATTTCTTCTCAATTCCAGGTTCAATGTTCCTTTAATTTAGTTTCTCTTCTACTTTTAATTGTCTTTGATTTCTAGTTTATCTATTTCCCCTATTGATTACTTTATGTTGCTATATGGTTTATGAATTCTCATGTTTAATTTGATTTTCTATTTAATGCAATTTGAGGTATTTCATATTTATGATTGCTTTCTTCAATTTATGTTATTGATGCTTTCAATTTAAATTAGATTTTTTCCCTTTTGGCTTTGGAGTTGATTAATATTTAATAGGAGACCCTTGAGTTGGAAGACTCAAGAGTTAAATTGTAATTGGAAGTTGTTGGCTGGCTCTCTAGTTTCTGACTTTAATCCTTCCCAAGGGAGAGGATTAGGACTTGTGAATAGAAGTTGGCTCCCTACTTGACTTTTCTTTATTCGGTAAGGGTTAACTAAGTAGAAACAACAACCTATTACTATTAATCTTGGGAAATCCAACAAGGATAGAACTTCCGATTAATCTTTGCCTAGCCAAGGCTTTTTATTTTAATTACCTAAAACCTCTTGTTAATTTTCATTGCTTTAATTTATAATTATTTATTTTTCCATTCCTCATTCAAAAATTTCTCAGAAAACTCATAACCAATAACAAGAACACTTCCCTGCAATTCATTGAGAGACGACCCGAGGTTTAAATACTTCGGTTTAATTTTTATTGGGTTTGCTTAAGTGACAACCGATTCTTTGTTGGTTTAGAAACTATACTAGCAATGGAAATTTATTGTGAAATTCTAAACCGTCAAAAGTTTGTTCATCAAGTCTCCCTTCTGAGAATTTGTAAGGAGAACAACAAAATAGCTATGTATATAGGTAGATTAGCCATCAGGGAAGCCTGCATGAAATGGGAAAAGGTGAACCAAGTAGAAGTAATAGCAAATGATGAAGACAAATTCATTGGTAATAAAGACTACCTATCAAACCCTGAGGATGATGACAGCGATGACAAGTAGAACGTATATGACCATGATCCAAACAAATCTGCCTCCACTAGCTATGACTCTGCACCACATTCTACTGTCTTCCAACCATGAATACTATCCCTGGTTTTACTATTAATGCTTATTTTATGTTATTTTTTCTTATGCTTAGGTTATCTATATGTGGTACTCCATCATGCTTGGTTTATGTGCCACTAATGCTTAGTTTATGTGTATGTGTGAAGCATAGTGTAAGTGTACTTGATGCTTATCTTTATTACCTTGATGCTTATGTTTCCTTCATTTATTCATTGTAGTAACGTTGTTTAAGTAACGAATTCATATGCTCGAACCTCATGTGTCCCATGATTACTGATAAACCACAATTTTATGGTTTATTTTGTATTGAATTAAGTGAATTTTGTCAACTATTCTCACACTTATTCATATAAATCACATGTTTTACATTTTCCTTCATAATTTTGTGCTATGATTGAAAACATGCTTTTTTGGCCTTAAATTTGCTAATTTTAATTCTCTCTTATTACCATTCGATGCCATGATATATTTGTTAAGTGTTTTCAGGGTTTATAGGGCAGAAATGGCTTAGAGGATGGAAAGGAAGCATGCAAAGGTGGAAGGAACACAAGAAATTGAGAATTTCAAAAGCTGGTAGCGACGCGTACGCATGGACGACGCGTACGTGTGACCAGGAATTTGTTCAGCGACGCATACGCGTGGCTAACGCGTACGCGTGACGAGCGTCGCGTGCCTCAGTTACGAGAAAATGCTGGGGGCGATTTCTGGGCTGTTTTTGTCCCGATTTCAAGCCCGAAAATGAATATTAGAGGCTGCAGAGTGGGACGAATTGGGGGGATCAATCATTCACTTTTCATTTACATAATTTTAGATTTTAGATGTAGAATTCTAGAGAGAGAGGCTCTCTCCTCTCTTTAGGTTTTAGGGTTTCTACTCCAATTTCTTCTTAGATTTAGATTTAATTTCTGTTTTTATTTACAATTCCTTGCAATTTATTGTTCTATCACATTTGTTCTTCAACTCTACTTGTTATTTCCTTCACTTTGTTATCCTTATGTTTATGCACTCTTGATACTTTGGATATTTGTTAATGCAATTTATATGTTCATGTTGTTATTGTTTTTTTCAGTTGTCATTGTTAATTTCTTTTAATTAGTAGTTGTTAGATTTTATTATTGTTGCAATTTTACCATGCTTTTATTTTGTGCCTACCAAGTGTTTGATAAAATGCTTGGTTGGATTTTAAGTTAGATTTTTGTATTCTTAGCTTGGATTGAGTAATTTGGAGACTCTTGAATTATCAAAAGTCTGTTGTTGGTTGGTGATTGAAAGTTGCTAGTTGGCTTGAACTTCACTAACTCTAGTCTTTGATTAGGACTTGTGAACTCAAGTTTATTTTGCTCACTTGACTTTCTTTCATTGTTAGAGGTTAAATAAGCGAGAGCAATTTGCAATTACCATCACAATTGACAATGATATGAGGATAGGAATTCTGATTCTCAACCCTTGCGAGGACTTTTCTTAGTTGTTAGTTATTTTCTTGTTATTTACATTCCTTGCTTATTAAACTCAAAACCCAAAAAGATACAATCTCATAACCAATAATTAACATACTTCCTTGCAATTCCTTGAGAGACGACCCGAGGTTTAAATACTTTGGTTAATTTTATTGGGTTTGCTTAAGTGACAAACAATCTAAACGTTGATTGAGGTTTAATTGTCGGTTTAGAACTATACTTGCGACGCAATATTTTTGTGAAAATCTTTACCGACATTTTTTCTCCGTCAAGTTTTTGGCGCCGTTGCCGGAGAATTGCAAATGTGTGCCTTATTACTGGTTATTGTGAATATTGTGAATATGTTTGCCTTTTCGTTTCTTTGTTAGTTGTTTCTAGTTTTAGGAGTTTATTTTCATTATTTCTTATTAGTTTTTGTTTTTATTTTCTCTTGTTACTATGAATTCTCACCCCTTTGGCTATGAGTTTGGTTCAAATTATGTTGTAGGAAATGGAAGCTACAATGAAATCGTGTATCAAGGTTGGGACAATCAAAGGTGGGAGGAGCCTCAAGCTTATGGACAACCTCCGTGGCAACAACCCTCTCTAATGTACTACGAGCAAGAGCCATTCCATGATGCATACCCATCTAATGGCTATGGTGGACCTCCTTGTGACTACCAACAACCATCACCATATGTCTATGAACCCGCTCTTCAACATAGCTTTGAACCACCATACTCACAAGCCCCCCTACAATCAAACACTTCCATATGATCCTAATCCATATCCACCATACCAACCACCTTATGAGCCAAATGAACCATACATAGAGTCACCCCAATTCCAACCCAGTTACCCCCAAGAACCACCACCTCAATATACACCACCTCCAATGTATGCGAACTTTCAACCATAAGATGAATTTTCCTTTCCACCACAACCCTCCATAGGAGAATGTCCATATCCATCAATCCAAGAGTAATATGATCCTAATTATGTTATCCAAGCAGAACAAGAGCCACGGGATCATTTTAAGGAAACAATGGATTGACTTCAAGCAACCATCTATCAAATGGAGCGAGAGGAAGGCTGAAAAGCACACGAAGCTCTCATGGCTACCATTGCCAAAACAAGAGCCACCATTGACCCATGAGACTCATGCAACAAACAAACCATTTCCACGGATGAATGTGGAAAGTCAACCGAAGAGCGGAGCATGAAGGAGATATTGGAATCTCAACTTGAGAACAAGGGACTGGAGTGTGTTGTGCAACAAGTAAAAAATATGGAGTGTTGAACCGCCACATCCTTATCATGATGAACCACCCTCCTATTATAAATCCCTTCCCCCAACCAATGAACCCTTCCATCCACCCCAACCTCCCATGGATGACACCCTTGATCTTATTTTTCAATGGCAGAGAGAAATGCTAGGAAAGACACTAGAATTCGCGGTTGCCGTGACCGAGTTAGTAAGTCGATTAGCTTCCCAACGTTTGGACACTCAAGGAACTCCCATGTCTACATGTGGAGAATCTAATGAAGAACGTAGCATGAAGGAGAAATTAGAAAACCCGGTGGAAAATGAGAAATGTGAATTTGTATTGGAACAATTGGAGGAAGTCGTAATTGTTGAAGAGGAAGAAGTGGTTGAAGACTTAAGAGATGTTGAACCTCCCTGGGAATCTAGAGTTGTAGAGTATTCCTTCAGAAAGCTTGAAATTAATGTTGAGGAGGGTAGTGCACAACCTCCAAGGCATGTTCCCTATGAAGAATTGGACGGGATAGATCAAGAGGCAAGTTCCCTTGGTGATGATGATCATGAATCAAGTCCTCCTAGTCATGAATTTGCATCCACAAGTGAAACCCTTGAGTTTGAAGAACCTTCTCCCGATGAAATTGAAAGCAACATTGAGGTATATTTCTCTCAACCTCATATTTATGATGTGAGTGACGGAGAAAAGTTGGATGAATTCGGTGAGGAAAAGCTTGAAAGTGAAGAATCTTTTCAAAAGGTGGAAGTCCTTCGACAAGGATGGACGGGAGTGGAATGTGCTTTGTCAAGATCGTTGGAGACTTCTCTACCTAGGTTGTCATCTACACCTTTATTTGAGTGGGTAAAACTTATCTCTATTAGCTTTATTGTCCCACTTGAGTATGGTATGCTTGAAACGGATGGCCAACTTAGGAGGCTTTGTGGAATTAAGCGTAAGAGAAATGATGTTTAGTGGTTAGAGTTGCAAATCAAGACTCATCAAGGTTGAGATTTCAAGAGCTAGATGCAAGGGTTGGACTAGTGATCAATTGGTTGGATCTAAGAGAAGAGTTTGGTACTTCATTGTGAATTCGGATTGCTTGCCACCCGGTTGGAACAATGATGATTCACTTCAAGACGGGTGTAGAAACAAGATTTGGGATCCTGGCATACAAGAGGATCAACTTTGGGAGCTCAAAGCTTGTGAAGAACTTCATCAAGACTTGGTGAATTCACTTGGAAATGTTGGAGCTTATTGGAAGTCCAAGCGTTGGTGGAAGTTTCAAGATGAGTTCAAGCACAAGCCACCATGACAAGGAGCTCACAAAGTGTCCAACTTAAGGACTTTAGCTAAAAGTGCTAGGTGGGAGACACCCCACCATGGTAAATTTTTCCTATTCTCTCTTTTATTTATATTGGTAATAAGTTGAATTTTAAATTTTAGTTAGGTTTATTTAGTTTATGTTGTGGTTTTACTTGTTTAATAATGTTTGGCATTAATTTGATAGCTTGTTTGATTATTAAAAAAAAAGCGCATCTCACGCGTAAGCGTCATCGACGCATACGCGTCATAAGGGATGCTGGCGCTCTCCAGTTTAAAAACCCGAGAGTTGCACTGGAACTGTGCGGGCGGGGTGCCTGGCGCACAACCCACCCCACGCGTACGCGTGACCGACGCGTACGCGTCACACAGCCATTTCGTCCTTTCACGCATGTACGTGAGCGACGCGCACGCGTCGTATGTCAATTCGGCGCACTCCAGTACAAAAATCCGAGAGTTGTGCCGGTACTAGGCTAGAATCGTGCATTTGGCACAATGAGCACCCACGCGTACGCGTGACTGACGCGTACGCATCACCTCCTCATTCTGCAATCCACGCGTGCGCATGGACGATGCTTACGCATCGCGTCTTCTTTTCCTCTCTTCTTCCTTCTTCTTTCTTCTTCTTTCTTCTCTCCTTTCTTCCTCTTTCCTCTTCCTTTCTCCCTTTCTTCTCCTCCTTTCTCATCCTTATTCTCTTTCATTCTCTTTTACTTATTGCATTTGCATACTTTCATTCGTTGCATTTTAACTTTGTGCATGTTTTTATTTTCTTTTCTAAGTTTGCTATTTTTCCATTGGTGTTGAATTTTCTTATTCATCTGTCAAATATTTCTTCCATTGTTTTGGTGCTTGGTGGCTTATTTTACATTGTTGGGTGATATTATTTATGGGTCAATGATAATCTTTTATGCCACTTGTATTCCTTTTGCATTGATATGAACTTATATTGTCTTTCATGAACCACTCTCTCTCCCTCATTGTTGTAATTCTTGCACTATTGATTTGCCATTTGCCTATATTGTTTTCTCACTTGCATGTTGTAGCTACCATATAGTTGAAAACCTCATTATTATTTGGTATTAGCCCACATATATTTTATTTGTTTTGATATCTTTGTTTGTAGGCTATTTTTCTTCTTTTTTCTCTCCTTTCAGGCTGGCCACCAAGAAGAAAAACGAAAAACTTCTAAATGGGGCGACAAACACGCCCCGCCGCACACTCTTTGGAGAAAGCATCAGTTGTCGCAACCCGTCCACTTGCACATCTTTGCATGCACCGAGGACGGTGCAACCTTTAAGTGTGGGGAGGTCGATACCGACTTCCGTGGGTAACAATTTCTTTTGTCCAACACCAATTTTTTATTTTCTTTGTTAGATTAGTTACTACATTGCATAATATATTGCATGTGTAGTGAATTTCTTGCATTTATGTACTACTTGGTTGAAGTGATGAATTCCTTTCCAAGAAACTATTTAGGGCATTCCACTAATTTAAATAAAAATTTTTGGTTGAACTTGTCTGAAGATATTTAATTTGGAACATGATTTTAGACCTCGAACACACAAACCCAATGAGATTTTTGAACCTATTAGATTGGTTGCATCTTATCAACCAATATTTTATTTTGGCGTGTGTTGTTCTCTCTAAAATTGTGATCTTTGTCTTGCCTGATTCTATATTTCCATTGTTTGATGTATGCATGCATTTACGTGATTGAAGCCTTGTTTCAATATAGCTCACATACCCATATGGCCTTACCCTTTCATTATCCTTTGGAATCCAATGTTGAGTCTATTTTACCCCATTTATTCTTTATTTTAGCACATCATTAACTCTAAGCGAAAAATAATGAATGTCCTTAATTTAAATCCTTGGTTAGCTTAGACTAGTGAGAGTGTTTATGATTTAAGTGTGGGAAAGTTGGGTTTGGAAACATTTGGTTTGAGAATTGGGTATTGTATATTTTTTGTGAATTTGTGAAAAAGACAGTTGAGCACACATTCTTGCATTCAATACCTTAATCATATGCATTAAGAAAAACAAAAGAAAAAGAAAAATAAAAAGGAAAAAAAAGAGAAAAAAAAAAAGAAAAGAAAAAGAGCAAATAATAAAATGGGACAAAATGCCCCAAAGTAAATGGTGATAGCAATGCATATGTACTATACTCAAAATTCGGATGCATGAATATGTGGAAAACATAGTTAATGGGTAGTTAGATTTTATATTCTGATTACATGGATTGTCTTAAGTCAGGTGGGGAGTTTAGGTTAATCAAGGATTCAGATTTTAGTCCACTTGACCAAATACAATCCTACCTTTGCCCTAACCCCATTACAACCCTTAAAAGACCTCTTGATATGTGTATTTGTGCATTAAATTTTTGTTGATTAGTAGAAGAAGAGCAAGCCTTAGAAAGCAAGATTATTAGAGAATTGAGAGAATCGAACCTCAAACACTTGAGCGATTAGAGTGTATACACTTCCAATGAGGGTTCGATGCTCGATTCTTTGTTCCCGGCTTTCACGAGCTTTCTTCTTGCAAGTCTTTGTTCCCGTTCATATTTGAATTATTTTGTATTGAATTGAGTGGATTTTGTCAACTATTCTCACACTTATTTATATAAATCATATGTTTTATATTTTCCTTCCTAATTTTGTGCTATAATTGAAAACATGCTTCTTTGGCCTTAAATTTGCTAATTTTAATTCTCTCTCATTACCATTCGCTGCCATAATATGTTTGTTAAGTGTTTTCAGGGTTTATAAGGTAGGAATGGCTTAGAGGATGGAAAGGAAGCATGCAAAAGTGGAAGGAACACAAGAAATTGAGAATTTCAGAAGCTGGTAGCGACGCGTACGCATGGACGACGCGTACACGTGATCGGTGCAGCAAGCAAGTGACGCGTACATGTGAATAATGCATACGCGTGACGTGCGTCACGTGCCTCAGTTACGAGAAAACGCTGGGGGCGATTACTGGGTTGTTTTTTGCCCAGTTTCAAGCCCGAAAATGAAGCTTAGAAGCTGTAGAGTGGGACGAATTGGGGGGATCAAGCATTCACTTTTCATTCACACAATTTTAGGTTTTAGATGTAGAATTTTAGAGAGAGAGGAGAGGCTCTCCTCTCTCTAGGTTTCAGGGTTTCTACTCTAAATTCTTCTTGGATTTAGATTTAATTTCTGTTTTTATTTACAATTCCTTGAAATTTATCATTCTATCACCTTTGTTCTTCAACTCTACTTGTTATTTCCTTCACTTTGTTATCCTTATGTTTATGCACTCTTGATACTTTGGATCTTTGTTAATGCAATTTATATGTTCATGTTGTTATTGCTTTCTTCAGTTGTCATTGTTAATTTCTTTCAATTGGTAGTTGTTAGATTTTATTATTGTTGCAATTTTACCATGCTTTTATTTTGTACCTACCAAGTGTTTGATAAAATGTTTGGTTGGATTTTAAGTTAGATTTTTGTATTCTTAGCTTGGATTGAGTAATTTGGAGACTCTTGAATTATCAAAAGTCTATTATTGGTTGGAGATTGAAAGTTACTAGTTGGCTTGAGCTTCACTAACTCTAGTATTTGATTAGGACTTGTGAACTCAAGTTGATTTTGCTCACTTGACTTTTCTTCATTATTAGAGGTTAACTAAGCGAAAGCAATTTGCAATTACCATCACAATTGACAATGATAATGAGGATAGGAATTCCGATTCTCAACCCTTGCTAGGACTTTTCTTAGTTGTTAGTTATTTTCTTGTTATTTACATTCCTTGCTTATTAAACTCAAAACCCAAAAAGATACAATTTCATAACCAATAATAAACATACTTCCCTGGAATTCCTTGAGAGATGACTCGAGGTTTAAATATTCTGGTTAATTTTATTAGTTTTGCTTAAGTGACAAACAATCTAAACATTGATCGAGGTTTAATTGTCGGTTTAGAACTATGCTTGCGACGCAATATTTTTGTGAAAATCTTTATCGACATTTTTCTTCCGTCAATTACCAATCAACAACAGTCGTTACGGATTGTTACACGGGTTGTGGAGAGATCAACGGGATATTAGATCAATCAAGATCCTCACCCATGGGCCGCACTATTTGACCAGCTGTGCCCGTGGACATGCATAAGGGCAAGAGTATCTGGCTCGGCCCAATAATGACAGATGATCACAAGCATCTATTACATGGGTAATGGGATGTGGCCACTGAATTCTAAAAAGGCCATAGAACATTTAAACCTGTCACACAAAGTGAATGAAAATGTTAGAAAACTAGTCAACTTATGGTTCTGGTTCTGCTTAAAATATTTATCATGCTGTTATGATATGTTTAACATCTGGTGACTTTATTTTTCAATTGGACACATGGAATAGAATATATAATTATATCAAGCTGATCTCATTAACAAATTTAGAAACATGAACACGGAATCGTTTAGGTATAGCAACAGGATTTTCTGAAGTAAGTTACAAGAATACTGTCAAAAGCACATGTCATTTTAAATTGGTACTAAGCATAACAACTGCTAACACAACCCGAGTGCCTAAGTTAAATAAAATGAAGAAATTCTCAAATACACAAAACAATCGGCTATGCGCAAGACCAAGAACCCCAACACCACTACCACAAACATAAATCAAGTCCACCACATGGGTTCAACAACAGGATGTGATTGCGTTGTCTCAACCATATAAAAAAAGGAAGCATATAGACAGCACAACCTCCACTAGCCCAGCGAGTCATGATTTAAAATGAAACAAATCCAATTAGTCTAAAACTGAAACCGTTGATGCCCTCTGGATAGTCGTAGTGGTTGAACTATGCAGAGAAAAATCAGTTAGATAAGAACTTGAAATGTCGGTTGATTGAAGCAATGACACAAAATTATTTCCTATACAATTTGAGCCTGGCCACGCATCTCCTACAGTTTGCTAGGTCCCTCTTGAGTCTTGACTGAAGTTGCCAAACATACATGCATAACAAAAAAATAATAAGAATAGTAAATAAGTAGTCTAGCACAACAAGAATGAAGGATCATTGGTAATAAAAAATTTGTCACAACAATATCGACGGCACGGGTAGCGTCTTATGTAAAGTTCGACGATGTTTATCGTCAACACAAATTACATGCTTTCAACATGAAAACTCTACTAAAGAGGTTTAAAAATTAAAATACATTACAGTGCCACAAATAACGACGAGTCACCATAAATGTATACATCCGCTTAGTAATCCATCGGTATGTTCGGTTCTAAAAACCCATTAGACAATAAGTGAGATTGATGCATCGAATCACACCGTAACGGCTATGTTCCCCTCTTCTTGGTCGGCTATAACCTCCACGAACGATTCAAACACGACGTTGTTGCAGGGAGCACCGAATTTGCCTTAGTTTGGACTACACTGAAAATAATTAAAGTTATTGCCAGTTACTATACTAGCCAAAACATCTATACAACTGAGTCAAAAACTTCAATAACAAGTTACCTGATTGATGTCCATTGCCGATATATTTTTCCGTCGCTTCCCGATTGTTATGCCCCTGATTTTCGGAATTAGAGTCCACACACGTCTTTAGTGAACGCTTCTTGCATTTTGCAAAATCACAATTGAAAGTCGAAACCTTTCTATTCTTGGGGAGCGACCCTTTTATTTAACCCTCACAGGACTACAGATGCTGAGATTGGCATTTGTTTCAACTCTACCACACTCGCTTATTCCTTTTTCACCATGATTAAAGGATACACCGCAGTCGCTGTAAGAAATGTTTCGGGGAAGACCGGCACAGAACTCCTTGAGCAAGTTCTATAAGAGGTTGTTGTACTGCTCAGAGTGTACAACTGCTTCTGCAACCTTGCTAAAATGGTCCTGAAGACAGTCATAACGCTTCACGTGTGGCTGTTTATAGTTCACCATGTAACAACTCGTTATGGTGGATGCCTTTTGAAAATTCTCTTGCTCCATCTCGAAAGTAAATACCAATTAGGAACAGCCAAAACTCTCTCCTACTGAAGCACATCCAGTGAATGACATCATATAATGCCGTTGAACTCAAATAGCAAGTAATCAAACCCTACATACCCCCCGTCCCTCTCAAACTTGATCAGGTGCCTCACTTTTCGTCGTCAGCCTGCTATCTTCACATCATGGACCACCTCATGGACTTGGTTATCTCTTCATCCTGGATCAAGAAAATGCAGTTCATCTTCTCTCGAAATTCATGCTACACCTTCTGAAAAATGTCATTGGTGTATTTGAACTGAAACTGCACTTTAATCTCGTTGTTGGAGCAACACGGCACAACTTTTTTCAGAGAGTCAAAATCCTTCGCAACCTCCTTTTTCACCCTAGACATTAGAGCATTATTGTACTGGTCATAAATTCAGCCAATGTTGCTTGAGGGTTTAGATACTTGTCGAACAAAAAATGGACGCTCTCGCTTCTCTGAGTGCACATGGATGATATTCCAACCCAGAAGCCACCCTTCAAATAGACTGGAACCTAACATATGCCATCATTCAACAGCCTTTGCAACCATTTGTTATCCTTGAGACAGTAGGCATTCACAAAATCAGTCCAATTGTCTTCAAACTCCTCTATAGTCAAACTTTGGTGGACTACTTCACTCAATGTAACCTGAATATCTTCGTAGCAACCATATCCTTTCAACTTCTCATGAACCTTCTTTATTATATGCCACAAGCACCACCTACGCCTAGTATGTGGCAGAACCTTCGTAATAGCAGCTCTCATAAAGGGACATTGGTCAGTTACAATAGCTACTGGCGGCCATCTGGACATAAAGTTCACCCAGGAATTAAACAACCAAACAAATGAAGCCTCCTTTTCGGAGTTAAGTAACACACATCCAAGAAGTATAGATTGTCTGTGATGGTTAACTCTGACAAAGGCAGCAAACAGCATGTTGTACTTGTTTGTTAGGTATGTCGTATCAAAGCTAACAACATCCCCAAAGTACTCATACGCGGCAATGCTTCGAGGATCAACAAAAAGTATCCAAATAATTCAACATTCTTCATCATAATCAACATCATAGTAAAAACTGTTGTTTGACTCCTTCATCAGTCTGAAATAGTCTATCACCACTTTACCATCACCTCTTTTCCCAATGGATCTCCTATCCAAATCAATGAAATCCTCACATCTTTTTACCAAAAACTAAGGCTATCAGGTCTGCCAACATGATTAAGCAGCTTCTGAAATATTTTATATACTCAAATGCCGGCTTGAGAATCAATTTGGCAAGTCCTGTTAACCTACATAGAAATAACATTATTTCTCCTCAATAACCTTAAATTAGTGCAGTTCAGATCGTGACAGTGTTCGAGTTCAACTACCCTAACAATCCAACTACCGTCGACATCAGAAGAGGCAATCATTCTGACTTTACACCCTGTAGGTCCTTTTGGATAGGTCCTCTTCGTTTCATCAACCTTTGATTCGGCTCTGCCCTTCCAATTGCAGATAAGCATAACATAGTATACAACCCCATCGGCATTCTTTTTCAAACTCCTATTCCTCCAGTCAAAGGCAACTCTTCTTCCATAGGTGTTGTAAAATTGGATTACTACATCCATAGACTCAAATTCCATGCCAACAATGGGAACATCATCACCAATTTCTGATTCCATGACGGCACCTCAATTGATGCACACTTCCAAAAGTTTTCTAGAAGAAAATCACAAAGGGGTAGAGAAAGTTAAAATCTAACCACAAATGCCTAAACCAAACAATACAAACAAGATTAGACAAAATGCATGGAATCAAATAAATACACATAAATGCAACCAGAAGAATTTACCTCAAAAACCAATTGACTAATTTGCAAAATAACCAAGTTCTGATCCAAGTAATAACTGAAAACTCTACCTCCAAACTAGCCAATGATTAATAACTCACAAAAATATTTCAACGCCACTATATTGGTTGCAACTACCCTAAGCAATATCCACAACCAGTTTCTTACACAGGCCAAGTCACAGTCCTCTTCTGTCTAATCTCTCACACGGGGCGTGTGACAATCCTCTGACCTATCACACGGATCGCGTGACAGCCATTTGATGTCTCGCACGGGACATGTCAAAGCAAGCCGCTTTCTCACATGGGTCGTGTGACAACCATCTGACCTCTCGTACGAGTCATGTCAAAGAGAACTGCTTTCTCACATGGGTCGTGTGAAAGACCACGGAACCCCCCAGGTGTCCTATCGAACAGAACTAACATCAAATACGAACAAAATTGATGCAACCCTAAATCAAACACGAATTGAATTGATGAAAGCCAAATATTGGCTGTGTAAAACTGTCCCGTGTTTCTCCCACCAAATCCGTTAACAATCGAACTGAAACTCCAAAATCGTCAAAGTTACAAGTATTGATATAATCATCCAATCAAATCTCGAATCTCAAAATTGATTTTAGCTAGGTAAAACAACCAGTAGCATAAAATAGCAAAGGGTCGAAGACTACATACCTCAAAGGAAGTAACGTAATTGCCAGAGGAGTCAACTATCACACTGCAATTTCGTTGTGGTGTTGAGGAGGATAAACAATGCACAAAGCTTTACATTTCGTAGAGAAGAAGAAAAAAGGATATATTATTTGAGGACAAATTAAGCGGATGATATTTAAGTTTTGGGGAGAAACGAGTCGAGAGAAAGGTGAAAGAGATCAGATGTGAGCGCGTCAGAATGGAAAAAAACCATCAAGGATAATTCTGTAAAACAACAATCAGAATTCGCTACGTATTCGTAGTTGGCAGTTGCCAACTACGTTTCCATTGGTGAAATAGCACAGCTTATTTTTATACTTTTTGGTATCATAAGACTTGTTAAATTGCAATTTGGCTCTATTTTGGCTCATCATTCATTAACAAATAAATATAGCTCATGACAAACCCCGTTTACTTGACAAAAAAAAAGGTTCATGACCAAAATAAAATATAATTTAGTATTTTTGTTAAGGTAATATTTTGATCTTCAACGTTTAAGTCAAATCCTAATTTAGTGTCTAACATTTCAAACGTCTTATTTCTGTCCCAAAAAGTTTCAAACAAGTTCAATGTTGTCATATCGTTAAATTTGACATGAATAGTTAACGAAGCGAGTGACATAAATATTAATAATGTTACTAGTTAAGTCATATCTTCTTCCATGTATTAGGAAAATATAACCAAAACTTTTTCGTAACACTTCTTCTCTTCAATTTTCTTCTTGTACAAAATCCCAAGTTCTAGCAATCAGCGACGAATCCAGAAAATTTTGATTGTGGGGGCAAGATATATATATAAAACTAATATAAAAAAAGATAAATAATATTCTTTTGAGTCGATTTAAAAAAAATACAAATTTCATTTAAATTGAGAATTGATCATTTTAATGATATCTAATATAAAATTCTTAAATTGACTATAAAGTATCAAGAATTGAATAAAAAATTATTGTGGGATCAAATTCAATAATTTAGTAGGGCAAATAAATATTATTATCATATACTATTCAAAAAAATTTCAAATTGTAGTGGGGGCGCTTGCCCCCACAATCAGATACGTACATCCGTCGTCCCTGCTAGCAATCAATTATCAATTCTCCAAAATTAAAGGAAAAACTTTTACATTGGTGATCGTTAGTAGTTCGATTTTACTTACATACTGAAATCGAATGCTATTGGCTCTTCAATATGCGAACTATTTGTAACAAATTTAATAGTATGATAACATTAAACCTGCTTAAAATTTTTTTTTGGATTGAAATAGGATGTTTGAAAGTTTTTAAAATTAAAATATGACGTTTCAAATGTTAGGGATCAAATTAAGATTCGGCCCAAATTAACATTAAAGACCAAAATAATACTTTATGCTTAATATTTCTAAACAAAAAGAACTTGAGAAATAAATGAATATAGACACTCCATAATATTTCTTTCCATCCTAATGTGTACCAATAAGGAGTTTGGACTTGAACCAACTTAGGTTGGTGAAGTGGTAAGCTCATTCGTCTACATAAGTATTGTATTGGGGATTTAAATCTTATCTTGTGTATGTAGTAATTTATTAGCTAATAGTAGACTGTTATATGGAACTCAAATCTAAGACGAATTAATTCTTAATTTGTCGGGTTAGAAGAGCCCGTAAAAAAAAAAGTTTGGACTTGGCCGTCCTAAGAATATTTTGGTATCGAGGTAGTTCAGGGGAATTCTTAGTTGATGTTGGGCCAATCTAAATTAGTCTCTGGTCTTTTACACCTAACAGCATGAAACATAAAAAAAAGGCTTACTCAAAAAGTGTATTCAGCCTTGAGTCCAGAAAAAAGAAAAAGAAAAAAGATATTTAGCCTAAAAAACTCTGGTTTTATTTCTTTCCATTTTCCTTTCCTCAAATCATACTAGACTTGCGAGTATTATTGAATTACCTTTTGAGTTTTGACCTGCTACTTATAAAATGTTAAATCCATGAAATTATTCATTCTTATTTTACTGGTGTCACTTTTATTTGTAATATATTCAATTAAAAATATAATTAAAAAATATATAAAAGTAATATAATCAAAATAAAATAACAATATTCACTCTCTATTAATACTAGAATATAAATATTTGTGCATGATATATATGCTTTGCAAACCCTCTTTACAAACCCTTAATAGCAATCTCGCGATCTTTCATTATTCAAATAATAAATAAATAAATAATAAATCTCACCATCCTTATATACATGTGTGAGGTTTTTAGGGTCTGGACAATTTATCCCGCTGACCAGCATGGTATATGTATGTCAATCAATTCGTGAATAATTGAATGGCTACGATTAACAGCAAACACCTACAATGGAATATAGACAAAGTAGTAATGGTCCAAAAATCCTTATAAGAGAGGATTAAGGATATGAAAATGGCGTGGACAAAACATTGCCACAGTTAGTCCCCATATACTATGGAAAATACTTAGCTTACAATTTTTCAAACTACAGAAAACAACAAAAGGCATAATTGCCTTTGCAAGTCCCAATCAATTTCTATTGGACCACCACTTATAATATAATAACTTGTTCTCTCTTCAAATTGTTTGTTATTCTTCTTCACCAATCACAAATTAGTGAAATTACACAGAAAATGGATTTGACATGTGCGAAATTCTAGGACATTCCATTTACATAAATCTAATCATGGAAATCATAAGTTTTAGAAGTTAATTACTATCTATCTATGAGAGTAGTTTACAATGAAAGAAGTTAAATGATATTCATGTTATTTACCAAAATACGTGTGTGTCTATATATACAAAAATATAAGCAAAATACAAGGGATTATATTGTGATAAGAAGCTGAGTTGGATGTCCATTAATATATGGGTGGCTCAGTTTCTCAATGAAAGAAATTTTTGTTCTTCAATAAATGAAGTGTGGAAAAATAATGTTCTATATGTGTATAAATAGAGGCTTATGACATACATCAATAACAACTATAATCTTCTCTCTCTTTTATATTATTCTCTCTCTCTTCGTATATAATATTAGTAAATATATTAATCATCTTTATATTGAGATAGTAATTATAGTGAATATTGTTATTTAAGTATACCTTTTTATTTTATTTATTTATTTTTTTACAATACGTTATCAGCACGAGACTCTATCAAATTTTAAGAAGACTTCAGGTAATAAATTTTTATTATGTCGAAACTCTCTCATATTGAATTTAATGCTCTTGATATATCTGGAAACAATTATTTATCATGGATAATAGATGCTGAAATCCATCTTGATTCAATGGATCTTGGAGATACCATTAAGGCTGAAAATAATGCATCCCAGAAGGATAAAGCCAAAACCATGATTTTTCTTCGTCGTCATCTTGATGAAGGATTGAAAAATGAATATCTCACATTAAAAGATCCTGCAGATCTTTGGAAAGACCTTGAAGAAAGGTATAATCATTAGAAAATTGTGATACTTCCTCAAGCCCGATATGAATGGACGCACTTGCGTTTACAAGATTTTAAATCTATAAATGAATATAATTCTGCAATGTTTCGAATCACCTCACAAATGAAATTATGTGGGAAAAAGATAACTGACTATGAAGCACAGACACTTCGCTGAGTTATCGTGTCCGCGTGTCGGACACATTTCGGACACGACACTCACCGACACTCGTCCGACATACGTGTCTGCTGTGTCCAACCGTGTCTTAATAAAAAATAAAAAATTCTTCTCCGGACACGTCTGGACGCACCTAAATACCATCATGTGTCCACGTGTCCAGTATTATTCTTAACATATATTCTTAAAATAAATTTAGATATAGTATATATTATTATTTATTAAAACAAAAAAATATTTTAAATACTTGATATAATTAAAAACAAGACATTAAACATTTTAATTTATATTTTATATATATGCGTGTCCCCGTGTCATGTATAATTTTATTCTTGTTGATGAACGCAACAATGAGTTGCTATTGAAAAATCATGAAGCGCGTCCAGCTAGCGCCGCCCCATTTCCTGAAGTAAATGCGACAAATTATCCCAGAAGAGATAAATGACAATGTTTTAATAACAAGAAAAATTATGGAAGGAAAAGGAATTATATTCAAAAGAGAGGATCTCACTAGAAATGGGATAAAGAAAGAAATATCGGGCAGAATAAATCAACAGAGGATAAGTGTTTCCGTTGTGGTGGAAAGTGCCATTGGTCACGTACCTGCCGTACCCCAAGGCACCTAGTCGATCTTTACCAGGCATCTTTGAAAAAGGACGACAAGGAAAAAGAGTCGAATTTCGTTACAAATGATGCTGAAAATTCCATCACTCATTATAATGTATCTTATTTCTTTGAGGATTCTGAAGAAAATATTGGTCATTTGATCATTGATGGAATAGTTTAATATGTGAGATTGTTAAGTATTCATGTAAATAAATAATGAAATGAACTTATTGTTAAATTTTATTTTCTATGTATTTAAGTTTCAAATGTGATGTACATAAATAATGAAATATTAATGTTTGTGAATTTTGAAATCATTAAATATGTCATGTTTTTAAAAAAAATTATCTGCAGTATTTCTTAGAAAAATAATTCCGATCAAGTATTCAATTTAACTGTGCATACTACTCATTTTATTATTATTTGTCTTTGAAGAAAATGGCAAGGATATGTAATGAAGATGTATGCCTTGCGGATAGTGCAAGTTCGCACACTATTATCAAAAGTGATATATATTTTATCCATCTTGTGCCAAAAGAAGAATATATTAATACTATTATTGGCTCAGGCAATATAATTGAAGGCTCCGAAAGAGTTATAATTTTGTTTCCCGGAGGAACAAAATTCATAATAAATAATACACTGTTGTCTACTAAATCTCGAAGAAACTTGTTGAGTTTTAAAGATATTCGCCGAAATGGATATCATATTGAGATTATGAATGAGGGAAGTCATGAGTATTTATGTATCACAACTCATGATTTAAATGAAAATGTTATATTAGAAAAGTTACCCTCACTTTTATCTGAGTTGTATTATACCAAGATTAGTGCAATTGAATTACATGCCATTGTAAGCCAGAAGTTTACTAGCCCAAATGCATTCATAACTTAGCATGATAGATTGGGTCATCCGGGAACAACCATGATGAGGAGAATTATTGAAAACTCTCATGGACATTCACTAAAGAATCAGAAGATTCTTAAAACTAGTGAATTTTGTTGTACTGCATGTTCTCAAGGAAAGTTAATTTTAAAGCCATCACCAGTAAAGATTGGATTTGAGTCCCCTGAATTCCTAGAAAGGATTCAAGGTGATATGTGGACCTATTCATCCACCATGTGGATCTTTTAGATATTTTATCGTCTTGATAGACGCATCTTCGAGATGGTCACATGTGTGCTTATTGTCCTCTTGCAACCTGGCATTTGCGAGATTATTGGCTCAAATTATTCGATTAAAAGCACAATTTCCAGAAAATCCAATCAAAGCAATTCGTCTTGATAATGCTGGTGAATTTACTTTCCAAGCTTTTGATGCTTATTGTATGGCTAATGGAATAAGTGTTGAACATCCAGTAGCTTATGTTTACACGCAAAATGGGTTAGCAGAATCACTTATTAAGCGCCTCCAATTAATTGCTAGACCCTTTGCTTATGAGAACAAATCTTCCAACCTCGGTTTGGGGCCATGCTATTTTACATGCCGCAGCACTTATTCATTTGAGGCCAACGAGTTACCATCAATTCTCTCCTATGCAATTAGCTTTTGGCCAGCGGCCAAATGTTTCCCATTTAAGAATATTCAGGTGTGCGATATATGTTTCCATTGCACCACCTAATCGCACCAAAATAGGACCCCAAAGAAAATTGGAAATATATGTTGGATATGATTCTCCCTCTATAGTGAGGTATCTTGAGATACAAACTAGAGATGTATTTAAAGCCCGATTTACAGATTGTCATTTTGATGAATCAAAATTTCCAACATTAGGGGGGAGAGAATAAGCTTCCTGAAAAGGAACTTAATTGGAATGCATCATCGTTGATGCATTTAGATCCTCGATTAGGGCAATGTGAACTAGAAGTTCAAAAGATTATACATTTGCAAAGAATAGCAAATGAATTGGCTGATGCATTTTTCGATACAAAGAGGATAACCAAATCTTATATACCAGTGAAAAATGCCTCAATTCGAATTGATGTCCCAGTAGGACAAGTAGCCACTGAAGCAAGTTCACGCCAGAAGCGTGGTAGGCCTGTCGGTTCCAAAGACAAAAATCCTCGAAAGAGAAAAGAGGTAAATACTATTCCTGTTGAAAAAGACATAGTAGATACACCTGCAGTTGTCCAAAATTCTGATATAGTTTTAACGCCAGAAGACGTTCAGGTACCTGAAATTTGTGAAAATGACGAGATCTCGATAAATTATGTCTTTATAGGGGAGAAATGGGACCGAAATAAGACAATTGTCAATAAAATATTTGCATATAATGTGGCATTAAAAATCATGCATGAAAGTAAGGATCTTGAGCCAAGATCAGTCGAAGAATGTCGACAAATGAATGATTGGCCAAAATCGAAAGAAGCCATGAGGTTGAATTAGACTCACTTGCAAAACGTGAAGTCTTTGGACCTGTAGTCCATACACCAGAAGATGTAAAACCTGTTGGATATCGATGGATATTTGTGAGAAAACGAAATGAGAAAATGAAGTTGTGCGTTACAAAGCTCGACTTGTAGCACAAGGTTTTTCACAAAGGCCTGGTATAGATTATGAAGAAACGTATTCCCCGGTAGTGGATGCGATAACATTGCGTTATTTGGTCAGTTTATCTGCATATCATAAACTGCATATGCATTTAATGGATGTGGTAAAAGCCTATTTATATGGCTCATTAGATCATGATATCTATATGAAAGTTCCTGAAGGACTAAAGATATCTAAATCATCCAATGAATATTCGCAAGGGTTATACTCAGTCAAATTACAAAGATCTTTATATGGTCTGAAACAATCTGGACGAATGTGGTATAATCGTCTTACTGAGTATCTGGCTAAAAATGGATTCAAGAATGATGATATTTGCCCATGTGTTTTCATAAAGAAATCTACATCTGGATTCATTATAATTGCTGTGTACGTTGATGATTTAAATATCATTGGGACTCCTGAAGAGATTCCAACAATTATAAAAACTCTAAAAGAAGAGTTTGAGATGAAAGATTTTGAAAGGACTAAATTTTGTCTCGGCCTGCAGATCGAGCATATAAAAAATGGGATCTTTATTCATCAAACAACATACACAGAAAAGATCTTGAAGAGATTTTATATGGATAAGTCGCATCCATTAAGTACTCCAATGATTGTAAGATCTTTGGATGTGAAAAAGGATCAATTCCGTCCTAAAGAAGAGAATGAAGATATCCTTGGTCCTGAAGTGTCATATCTTAGTGCCATTGAAGCGCTAATATATCTTGCTAATAATACGCGACCTGACATATCATTCGCGGTGAATTTACTAGTAAGGTATAGTTCCTCTCCAACCAGAAGACATTGGAGTGGAATCAAGCAAATCTTTCGATATCTTCATGAAACGGTTGATATAGGATTGTTTTATCCCTATGGATCTAAGTCACAACTAGTTGGCTATGCAGATGCTGGCTACTTGTCTGATCCACATAAAGGGAGATCTCAAACAGGATATCTGTTTACATATGGTGGAACAGCTATATCATGGAGGTCCACGAAACAGACGATTGCTGCAACCTCCTCTAATCATGCTAAAATACTCGCAATACATGAAGCTAGTCGCGAGTGTTTTGGCTCAGGAGTTTGATCAAATATATTCTGTCATCATGTGGACTTAAAGATAGCTCCAACTGTCCTGTTTGAAGATAATACAGCATGTATTGCTCAACTTAAAGGCGGATATATCAAAGGTGATAGAACAAAACATATTTCTCCCAAATTCTTCTTCACTCATGATCTTCAAAATCAAGGGACAATTGATATCCAACAGATCCACTCAAGTGATAATCTGGCAGATTTAGTTACAAAGTCACTCCCAAAATCCTCCTTTGAAAAATTGGTACATGAGATTGGGATGCGCCGATTTCGAGACATTAAATGATTTTGGCAAGAGGGAGAGATTGTACTCTTTTTTCCTTGGTCAGGTTTTTTCCCATTGGGTTTTTCTTGACAAGGTTTTTAATGAGGCAGCCCATCACTAAAGGTTTTTGTACTCTTTTTCCTTCACTAAGTTTTTTTTCCACTAGGTTTTTCTTTAGTAAGGTTTTAACGAGGCATAATCCTAAATGGTCATCCAATGGGGAGTATTGTGATAAGAAGTTGAGTTGAATGCCCATTAATATATAGGCGGCTCAGTTTCTCAATGAAGGAAATTTTTGTTCTTCAATAAATGAAATATGGAAAAACAATGTTCCATATGTGTATAAATAGAGGCTTAGCCTCTGATGACATACATCAATAACAACTATAATATTCTCTCTCTTTTATATTATTCTCTCTCTTCATATATAATATTAGTAAATATATTAATCATCTTTATATTGAGATAGTAATTGTGGTGAATATTATTATCTAAGTATATCTCTTTATTTTATTTATTTATTTATTTTACAACAGATTAGACACTAATTAATTTTAATATAGATTCAAATTTAGTGTAATAATTTTCACACTGAAAAGGCCGACAAAAATGCTATTTTCAGTCAAAGATGTAGATTTTCACCAGCTAAAAAAATTGAGTATTTGTGTCTGTAAATTTTTGCAATATGCGAAAATTATGAAGCATGCACACACGTCCATTATATACAGGAGTTGGTAAATTTGTGTGTAACGAGAGAGTACATAAATAAATATAAAGAGGAGGAGAGGCTTTAGATGGAAATTAGGTATGTTTGAGAAGTATTTATGATAGAGGAAAAACTTTAAGTGTTTGAATATTTTATCAAAGAACTCATTCTTTTTGAGAGATTGATTTTTGTTTTTATTAAAATTGCAAGATAGTTCAAGATATAACATTATCACAAGGTCATATTATTGAATATCTTGCTAATTTTCATTGTGTAAGTATTAATTTTTATTTTTAAATTTTTTTTTTTGTTGGTGTTAAACTGTTAATAACTTAATATATATGTAAAGTGCACATGAATTTAAAAAATAATATACATGTTGTTGATGATGTTAATGCACAAGTGTATAAGTATTTTGGGATTAATGCATGTTAGCTTAAATATATTATGCGGTTAATGTAAATATATGTATGTAAACATTCTTAATTATATCGATATTATATAAATGATATATAACAATATGAAGTAGGTATTGCACTTAGCGATCATTGAGATAAACTTATAGAGTAGTGATTAGGAGTAAATATTACAGAGGAAAAA
>NC_029793.2:127104463-127115860 GCF_000816755.2 Arachis ipaensis | reverse complement strand
ATAAGAAATTATAATAAAAGAAAAGATTACGTTAGACGTTATATTTTGAGAGATAGATCCGAAATTCGATTCAATTCATGTACTTTTCTAAAAATAGATTCTAATTAAATCTAAATTAGTACCGTTTTAATCACTTTTTCATTTGGATTAGATTGGATGAATAATTTAATTTGGATCGGTTTAAATTTAAACATTCCTACTCTGAAAGTAAGGTGAGACCGAGGAGAGAAAGCGTGATTATGTGTGATTTTTCAATTTTTCGTTTTTTATTTATAAAAAACCAAAAATGATGTTATTTATTGAAATTGATTTTGTTAGGTAGACAATGATTTTTGTGAACAATATGAATAATGGGCTCTAGAATTGACCTAATAAAGTAAAAACAACATTCCACTTCCAAATTACCTCCTAAACTCTAACATTAAGATAATCATCCGCACACTTAGTGAATTGAACATTCGACATATCCATTGTTCACATTATTTAGTATTCTCATTGTTTACCTATACTTTTCCTAACAACTCCGCTAGGAGGATAATGAGAAATCTTGACAATGTGTACAATGGGTTGGTTATTTAGCCCAATAGGAGTAAAAAATGAAAACCACTCCACAAATTACTCTAAATAAAAAAATTCACGTTCAGTTATTTCAGAAATAACTATCAAAATCCTAAATTAAAAACAGTTTTCACTCTCAAATCACTCTTCCTCCCCACCCGGCAGCCACCCATGTAGCCCCCTCCTCCGTCACCGTCGCGGGATCGTCATCAAACAACTATCTAGTGAAATGACCATCCAATATTTGTTAATTGTATATACTTAAACTAAATCGAAAATAACCATCCAATTAATAATTAAAATAACCATAATAGCAACCAAAGCCATGAACCAACAAAATTTTTGCCATCTCCACCATTGATCCTGTATATTCATTGATTGTGGATATGTGGATATATAGCACGGGAATAACATGCGTCTTGAACGGTGCGACAGGAGGCGATGGCCTACGGTGGGCCTGCATGGCCGGCGGCGGGTGGGCAGCAGTAACGAGGACGCCCAGGGCTGTTGCGGCGCGATCTCCCGGCTCGCAAGCGGAATGCGGAAAGGTTGGGCGTCGTCGGCAGGGAGCTGGGCGGCGTTGGCTGGTGTTTTGGGCAGCGACAGCTGGGTTCCTGGCGACGATAGACCGGAGTGATGGGGAGAGAATGGACGAGAGTAGAACAGAACTGTATACCTAACTACACCATTTGTAAATCTTTATTTTTTTAAAATTCAAATTGCAAAATTATTTAAAATTAATTAAATTAATTATCATATGATTTTATTTTCTTTTTAGTCCTATTGTACACATTGTATACTAAATTTATTGTCTTTTTGTATTTTTTTATTTAAAAAATTAGTTAAGTCTCAATTCGGTTCGACAATTGGACTGATCGATTCTTAGTCGATTCAGCAATTCTAAAAAATTATCAACCTGTTCAAAGATTCTAAAATAATTTTTGAAATGACAATTTTATTTGTTAAATTAAACTAAAAATAGTTCAAATTTTCAATTGCAGTCAAATCGTCCAATTTTCAGAACATTAGTTTTGATACCGTTGTTATCATTAACAAATCACCAGAATAATATTTTGTTGGAGAAGGTACGTAAAAAAATAATTTAATCTTTTTAAATACTCGTGTCTCCATTTTTTTCTTATGTTATCCTATCTTTCGATGTATAAGGCAGACCATCGTATTATATTAGTAACTCTTTTGATAGCCATTAAAATACTTCCTTTGTAAGTGGAAAGTGGAAACACATACATTTGGATGAGAAACTATTATTATTATTATTATTATTATTATTATGGCTTTGTAAATAAATATAGCTGTCCATAGAGCTACTGGTCCAAGTCCATACATTATTACACAAAAGAGCATATATTCTTACTGGCAAAACTATGTTGTATGTACCACCAAGATATCATATCTAATTTAATCAATCTGAATAAATTGCAAAATTAACGCATAAGCCTATTTTATTTTCCACATAAGTCTATCTATCCAATAATTGATCATAATAATAATAAAAGAAAGAGAGACCCTTTAATCCAAGGAGGCCACTCACATAAAGACGCTTAAAATGTCTTTTTTTAAAGATGTTTCTATATTGTGTTTTAATTGGTTTCTGTATAATTTATTCGGTGTTTCTCATCACATATTATTAAATTCCTCAAAAGATTTTCTTTCCAAAAACAATAAAAAATATTTAATTTGGACTAAAACAAAAAAGGTAATAGATTAACTATTAGATTTTTTTAAAAGATTATTTACATAAAAAATATATCACATTCATTATATACGGTAATTCTATAAATAATTATATACGGTAAACACCATGAAAATTATTTTAATCATATATAATTATTTTAAACCATGAAAACACCAACATGTTTACTTCTATCTGATTAGAGTGTGGATCCGATTCGATCTAATCCGATCATCTTATAATACTTATTGGTTTTTGAAATGATGTTCGTATCTCAATCTATAGTTGTAAAAATCGAACTGGATTGGCTGATTCGACCGAAAAATTAGTGAACCATACTAGAATCGGAACTGGACTAGGTTTACTCTTTGGACCGTTTAAGGAATAAAATCGGTGTGAACCGATAAAAACCGATGCAAACCGGTCTAACCAAACTGGTTTGCTTGAAAAAAATTTTAAAATGTCTCCACAAGGTCTCGAACCAAGAACTCTGGAACGAAAACAACCTCTACTTGCCACTTAGCCATTGCACTTTTAAGCATTATATTTGACAAATACTAATTATATAGTATACATAAATATCTAATTTAATTTAATTTTTATTTTTTTTTATTTTTAAAATTAATTATATTTTAATTATATACCATTATTAATATAAATATAAATTTCACTAAAAATTTATTAATTTACTTGATCTATTTTATTGCTAGTATTGTGATTAAGGTTATTTGTTTTGATGTTAGTGTTAAAATCTACTGATGAATTTAATAATATGTGATGAGGAACACCGAATAAATTATACAGAAACCAATTAAAACACAACATGAAAACATCTTTAAAAAAAGACGTTTTAGACGTCTTTATTTGAGTGGTCTCCTTAATCCAAATGGGTTTGTTGTTGTGGATAGTGTTTACAGTGAGATGCTAGACATGTGTCATTCCCTTAGCCTTATATTTGTATTTCAAATCAATCCTTTAAACCCCTTTTAACCGTCTTTCTCTTTCTGGTTTTCTCCCTCCACTTTGCAACAACAACTGAAAATTATCTCTTTCTTTTCCCCACACACATACATACCCATTTGAAAATTCTTGCTTTTTCTGTGCCCCAGAACCAGAAAGATTATTTCTTTAACACGTTCTTCTTCTGGGATTCTTGTGTTTCTCTTCCTTTGCCTCTGCTGCTATGGCTGTGGCAGAGTTGAACTCAGCTTTCACAAAGGCTCATCTTCACTCTTCCCAGCTCTCATTTCTATCAAGGAGTGTCCCCAAACACCAACACTGTGATTTTCCAACTCTTCACAGGACCCAACAACATGCAAGGATTTCTTGTTCTGTTACACAAAAGTAAGCAACTTTGATCGTTCTGTTTTTCTTCATGTGTTCAGCTTTGATCGTTTTTTTTTCTTTTGGGGTATAACTGAATTTTCCATTTCTTCTTTTTTCTTTTCTTTTCTTTCAATTCTCAGTCAGGTGCAGGCTCCAGCTGTGCAAATTCAAGAGCCAAAGTCTAAATCTGATTGCTATGGAGTTTTCTGCCTCACCTATGATTTGAAGGCTGTGAGTAGTAACCCCTTCCCATTTCTTCTTTATTCCGTACATATGCTTTGTTTGTTCTATTTTTCATCTTTTTCTTGAATCCGAATTGTAGGTTTTGTGCATGTTTCTAGTAGGCTCATTGCATGATTTATGAGTTTTGCCGTTAGGCTTGTTTGGTAATTTTGGAGCAGATGTACGATACCACAATTTTAACTTAGTTAGTATTCCTCTTATCACTTCAAATGGATAACTCTTCAATTTTCTTGATCTAATTGGAGATCACAGATCACCAACACCGGATAAGTACATGAGAAGAATATAATAGTGCCTTCTCTTGGTTGCTGTCCACTCATTTAGGGTCAATGTAATTGAAACACTTACCTTACTACTGGATTGAGGCCATGTCTTCTTATGAGTACTTTGATGGAGGGGAGAGGATAAACCTATGTCCATGTGAAAGTTTAATGACTTTTATATGCTTACAGTTAAATTTATTAATCTAAATTAAATATATCTTGAAACATTTGGCATGTGTTGGCAGGAAGAAGAGACAAAATCCTGGAAGAAATTAATTAACATTGCAGTCTCAGGTGCTGCTGGAATGATTTCCAATCATCTACTTTTCAAGGTGAATATCTTGGACTTGAATTCGTGCCATGTCGGTTAAGCACAGTAACTCCAGACTTATCTATGTCTTATCTGAATTTAATTATTATTTATATATGAATGGGTTAAACACAGATATGATCTATGATAGAACATTATGGCGTCATCTGATTCATGTAGCCGACCTAATCTAGAGAGACAATATGTCAGTAGTCTCAGCTTAGGATTTTCAAGTGATTGGAAACTAGAATCATAGCCTCATAAATGTTTTTCTATCTTGTTCATTGTACTGAATTTGTTGTGGAGTCTCTTTGGACTCCACAATCTTTCCTTTATACATTCACTTAAGGAATTTATTCACTGCCATAATTTGTAGTGTGCATCCTTTGCGTTTGAATATTGTTCTTCTAATCTTCATATAATCATCTTTTAGCTAGAGACACCGCATTCTTCTTTCTCTGTTGTTACCGAAAATAGAAAATAAATCAAGCACGAAAAAGCTAAATTGGTGATTTAGTGAGAGTTTTGTTTCTAGGAATTGTTTATGTTATAACTGTCCAAATGGAGGATTTTGTCTTTGCATATACGTGGAAACTTTATTTTATGAGAGAACAGTTACCTTTAATGTTCATGCAATTTAGTCACCCTGAAATCTGAGCTTTTATTTTTATTGTCTCAGCTTGCTTCTGGGGAGGTTTTTGGTCCAGATCAACCTATTGCGCTGAAACTATTGGGATCGGAAAGATCATTACAAGCTCTTGAAGGTACACTTCCTATGTTTAGGAAACTTGATATTTGCTATGGATTGGAAGTAGGAATAGTTTGTAGCACATATTCTTTGTAGCTCTGAAATACCGAACATCTAGCCGATTGAAGGTTATTATTGATTCTTAAATTTAAAAATTCTTTAAGCTGAAACAAAATTCTCCTTAATGTTGTTGACATAGTATATCATAGATCCTTTTCTATCTAAATGTTCCAATTCAAAATGCAGGTGTTGCAATGGAACTGGAGGATTCTTTGTTTCCGCTGCTGAGAGAGGTGAGTATTGGTATTGATCCTTATGAGGTGTTCCAAGATGCAGAATGGGCATTGCTAATAGGTGCAAAGCCTCGAGGTCCCGGAATGGAGCGTGCTGACTTGTTAGACATAAATGGGCAAATTTTCGCCGAACAGGTAAAAAATGGTTGAAAATCTAGGCCTTATTCATTGCTTTATGCTAAAATATAGTTCAAGATACCAAGATTATCATGTATTCAACAGGGAAGGGCACTAAATGCTGTGGCATCTCGCAATGTCAAAGTTATAGTTGTGGGAAACCCTTGCAATACAAAGTAAGCTCCTTTGTTTCGTTGATAAAATTGTTGTTGCATATTATGCTTGATTTTACTGATTTCCATCCTTTCCAATGCAGTGCACTAATATGCATGAAAAATGCTCCTAACATTCCTGCAAAAAATTTCCATGCCTTAACTCGCTTAGATGAGAACAGAGCTAAATGTCAGGTAAACAAAAGTTATAAACATTAGGGGCTTTTTTATTTTTTATTTTTTCAAAAAATGCTTTACAGCAGGGAAATTAATATTTTTGCATTGTTTCAAATAAATGCGCAGCTGGCCCTCAAGGCAGGTGTTTTCTATGATAAAGTGTCAAACGTGACAATCTGGGGCAACCACTCAACTACTCAGGTATTTGAAGGATATATTGGAATGTTGTGCATGAACTGAGTATCTTCAATTCTGCTTTATGATGAGATGTTAAACTGTTAACAGGTCCCCGACTTCTTAAATGCCAAAATCGATGGTATGCCCGTCATAGATGTGATTAAGGATCGTAAATGGTTGGAAGAAGAGTTCACTGAAAAGGTTCAAAAGGTAAAATTTGTAACTAACATTTGTAGTTAACTATGTAGAACACAAGATATAATTTCTTCAAGCTAAAGCTGATAGGGATATGTTTGGTTTGGCAGAGAGGTGGTGTGCTTATTCAGAAATGGGGAAGATCGTCGGCTGCATCAACTGCTGTCTCAATCGTTGATGCCATACGAGCTTTAATCACTCCTACTCCCAAGGGTGATTGGTTTTCCACTGGTGTAAGTTACTATTAGTTTAATGACCTCCTTGTTTCTCCATGATGCATAAAATTATATGCAGGAATTTGCAGTTAAAATGAAATTTTCTCTTTTTCAATACCAGGTATATACTGATGGAAATCCTTACGGAATAGCTGAAGGTATTGTTTTTAGTATGCCATGCCGATCGAACGTAAGTGCTTGTAATCTGTTCTTCGTTCTCAATTTCTCAAGTTGTTTTTGCTCTTCTTCTAACAAGATTCTGTTCTTTAGGGAGATGGTGATTATGTACTTGTCAAGGATGTAATCTTTGATGACTACCTCCGAAATCGAATAGCCAAGGCAAGTGTGAAACTGATAAGTTAAAATGCAGTTTAAATGTTACATTGTTACTCACATAGGGAGGAACATTGAGCATGTGATTTTTATGAGTTGAATATATTATATTTTGCAGACTGAAGCTGAACTATTGGCTGAGAAGAGATGTGTGGCTCACCTAACCGGCGAGGTAAGCATCTCGACAGAAACGATTTGTGTACTCATTTTATCTCATACACCATAAAGATTTACCGTATACAATGCGAATCGACACATACTTTTCCATCATTGGATGACAAATAAAACGTGTCTATGACATGTGATCACTATAATGACTTGTGATGATATTGGTTGGTGTGTGTTTTCAGGGAATTGCTGTTTGTGATCTACCTGGTGATACAATGCTTCCAGGAGAAATGTAACAGGCCAGATCCCATGTATGCTACACAGCAGATATTGAAATAAATTCACACTAATTGATGTACAATAATGCTAGTTCTGGAATTAGAGCGCACAAATTTTATGTACAAGGGTATTGAGTTTTTGAAAAGAAAAGAAAACATACATTTGATTTTAGAACCATGAAGCTCAATAATGTGAATGTGATTAGGATGTTGTGGAACTTAGATCTATATATTATATGATGCATCTTTGTTGAGCAGAATTAATGAACAAGATGCTACTATATAAGTATATATTCCCGTTTAGACACACTACTCTTCCTTAGTCATTAAGCATTTTGTAGACACACTCCACATTATTTTGTGTTTTCTTTCATTGAATAATTTGTAAAAAATGCTAGTGATTAGTAGAATTTTGTCAAGTTAAAGATTGTTCTATATTATATAGAATTCTTTTATACAAACATGAAACAACATAAAATAACTTTATCAAACAGAATAAAATGTATAATTAGATCAGTAAAAATAATTTTCCCAAAGCGAACCGAATTATAGCATGAACAATGAAGACATATTTCTTTTAGGGTTAATCACCAAAAACGCCCCAAAATTATTCAAACGCTAACAAAAATGCACAAAAATGCATTCGAATTTTACTATCGACAAAAATGCCTTTAAATAATTTAAAAACACAACAAAAATACGCAACAATAAATATATATTTTCAAAAAATGCATTAGAGATTATATTTTAATACAATTTTTTGCAAGCATGATTATAAAATTGAGATATTATTATCTTTAAAATTTGGTGATTTTTCATTAAGTATATATTTTTTTATTATTTTTTTTGTTAACAACCAATAATACTTTTAAAAAAATCACAAAAAAATATAGAGTAAAACCCCTCTCCGGTCCCTAACCATTTACGAAATTGACCTGGCGCCCCCTTACCATTGGAAATTAACAACGCGGTCCTTAACCATTCTCTTTGTGTGACCAAAAGGACCCTCTTACCGGTACTTCCGGTTAAGAGGGTCCTTTCGGTCATACAGAGATAATAGATAATGACCGTGTTGTTATTTTTTAATAGTGAGGGGGCCGGGGAGGGATTTTACTTAAAATTGGAAAATAAATTAAAAAAAAACATTGTTTTAAGTTTTACATCTAATGCATTCTGCCATATTTTACATGTGAACGGAGAACAAATAACGTCAAACTTAATAGATAGCACGAAATCATTAACAACGATACTTAACACAAAAGTGATAATTATTTGGGTTAATTAAGCATTATTATGTCTTGGATTTAGGGTTTGAAGAATGACATGTATGTTCTATATTGTTGAACCTAAACAAAAAAGTTAGCTCAAGATTATTATTTCATACACCTTTTTTCTAGAAAAATTAAACTGCTTTTTTTATTAGTGAAATTAAATTCATCAACCATAATTTTAATAGTAGGGTTACACGTAGAGACTAAATATTCTTTTTAGATTTTTAGAAGTGATATTTGTTTCATCCAAATATTCGTGATATGAAGAATTAATTTTAATTTAATTTCACATATTTTAATTTTGTTTATTTAGTTACTAATTTGAATTTTATGTGAGAGGATTTAGAGTTTTCTTTATTTAACCTAAAGTTGAGTGAGTTTCTTCGATTTAATTTCCAAACCAGTGAACAAATTATATTGAGGTATTTCTTTCTTATTGCATCAAGTAATTGAATACAAAGAGAATCAGTTGATCTTTTATTCAATTTCTTGATGCAACAAGAAAGAAATACCTCAATCTAATTTGTTCGTTTGGAAATTAAATCGAAGAAACTCACTCAACTTTAGGTTAAATAAAGAAAACTCTAAATTCTCTGACATAAAATTTAAATTAGTAACTAAATAAACAAAATTAAAATACGTAAAATTAAATTAAAATTAATTCGTCATATCACGAACATTTGAATGAAACATATATTACTTTTAAAAATCTAAAAAGAATATTTAGTCTCTACGTGTAACCCTACTATTAAAATATTTAGTCCCTAACCATCTAGAAAAGGACCTGGCGCCCCTTGACCATTAGAAAATAACAACACGATCCTTATCCATTCTCTCGTGTGACCGAAAGGACCCTCTTGTCGGTTTTCAGGTAAAAAATAACCGGAAATACCGGTAAGAGGGTCCTTTTAGTCACACGGAGAGAATGATTAAGGACCGCGTTGTTAATTTCTAATGGTGAGGGGGCGCCAGGTCAATTTCCGTTCACTCTTCCTCTTCTTCATCAATCAAAACACAAACCATCAATATTCAAGGGACATTCAAAACAAACTACTACGATTCTGCAGAAACGTTCCAACTCCTCGCGAAGATTAGAAGAAATCAAGAAGAAAAAGTACAAAACATTATTCAAGGTACTGTTTTACTGTTCTTCTAAGTTTTTCTTCTAGATTGTCTCTGCCATGTGTCTCATCCTTAACCAGCAGAACATTAAAAGATTTCAAGAAGAAATATACTGTCTCCCCCTATTTTGGGTGTATTTCTTAGATCCTTTGGGTGTATTTCTGTAATCCTTTGGGGGTATTTTTGTAACCGTTTGGGTGTATTTATGTAATCGTTTGGGTGTATTTCTGAAGTTCCATTATCTTCAAAACGATTTCAAAGCTTGATTTCATAAACCATGAAAATAAAAAAAAACGAAGCAAAGAGAGAACGCATGAAAGAGATCCAATAAATTTGGCAAGAAACTCGAAAAAAAAGAAACGAAATCTTTTGAAAAATGGAAGTTATATATTTGTGTGTTAATTGATTTGAATTGATTTAAAATTCTGTTAAAAAGGCACGTAACAAGCAGCGCGTTTAATGGGTGGGTTTCGTTCAGACTTGTAAAGCTTGTAAATGCAAAACACTTGTATGTAGAGATTAATCCTAAGAAAATATCCCTATTTGGATTCAAATAAAATATTAAAAAAATCAAAACGAATAAGAATAGAAATTCAAATTTTGTGTTTTAGTTCAAATTCTAGAAAATCTACATTTTTATAAACTTACAAATTCAAAATGGAACAATAAACAATTTCTAAAAATTCCTTAAAAATCATCCTTTGACTCATCAATATCTAAGGAATCATTACCGGGACTTTTAATGTTGAAAAATTTAATATAAAGTATAGCTCTCTAAGGTGGCATAGGAGTTAAAACTTAGATTTTTCAGAATCATAAATAACAATAACAGATAGTTATACAATATAAAAAGATCAACTATATTATACTAAATATAACATTTTATATTGTATAACTATATTAATATAACATTTTAGTATAACTATATTGATGACATTACTTCTAACTCAAACCTGAATTTTTCAAAGCATAACGTCAAAAAAGTATAAGTTTTATACTTAATTTCACAAATTAAATGATAATTTAATTGATATAGTATTTTAATTATTTTTCAAATTATATATTATATAAATATAGTTAATCTTTTTATATTGTATACTATCTGTTATTTCTAACTCTGAAAAATCTAAGTTTTAACTTTTATGCTACTTTGGAGGGCTATATTTTATATTAATTTTTTCAACATCAAAAATCCTGGTAATGATTCCTTAAATGTTGATGAGTCAAAGGATAATTTTTAACGAATTTTTAAAAATCGTTTATTGTTCCATTTTAAATTTGTAAGTTTGTAAAAATGTAGATTTTCTAAAATTTGAACCAAAACATAAATTTTGAATTTCTATTATTATTCGTTTTAATTTTTTTATATTTTATTTGAATTCAAATAAAAGTATTTTTTTTATTGACACTTATGTTTTAAAGTTAATATAGAATAAACAATTAACTTGTAAATGTCAATAAACTATCCAAATAGTAAATCGAATTAACTAGATTGATTTTATATTGATATAACATATCTAGTAAATCAAATAAAATTGATTCGATTTACTATTGATTTATTACATTCTAAATTTCATTTTTAAGTACATCGATTTACTACATTCTAAATTTCATTTTTAAGAATCATATTGATTCGATTTAGTATTAGAATATATAAATCAAATTCAATCAATTCGATTTATATAAAAATATAAATGAAAACATACATGTAATATTAGAACATATAAATCAAATTCAATCAATTCGATTTATATAAAAATATAAATAAAATTATTTTGGGACTAATATAAGTTATGAAACTTTTATGTAATATACGTT
>NC_029793.2:127101517-127104260 GCF_000816755.2 Arachis ipaensis | reverse complement strand
TCAACGGAAATAATTTGATTTCACATTTAAAATATGATTTATTTAAAAAAATGACTAATTTTTAACCAGAAATACCTCTAAATAAATTGATGTCAGTTTTTCTAGATCAAATTGAACCCAATTTTGAAATCATCAAATGTTATGCCTTGATAAAAAGATATTTGCCCGACGAAGACTACTTCACACTTGGGACAAAATTTATCTACAAAATGTAAGTATCATGAAACAGCTGAATAAGCACGCCATCAATTCTATGAAACATAAATTCATTCATTCTGGTATGAAAATCCCACTAATACAAGATATTCCAATGAATGATTAACCAACATGTTGGTAGCGAGATGCCCCAACTCTAAGCGTCCAACTATCTTCCAATTTATTATGGACAGCCACCCCTATAACCTTTCAGATGAAGTCCATCTAAGAGACCAAGACAAAAGACTATCTATGACAAAAAGACTATATATCTTTAGCTTTACTAATGAACACCTCCAATCAAGTCATGTTACGTTCCCACTTGATAGATAAATATATTTGGATGGGGTTTGTGTACAAGGAGCCAATGGGCGGTGGTTGGATATCAGCAGGCGGTTATGGGTATTCGTTGTGCAACTTTCAAATAGAGTAGTATCTTTGAGTCACACAATTAGTACCATCACTACCAATTGATAACCAACCGCACCCCATTGTCTCACAGCAGACCTCATAACTCTCATTTTCCAGAATACATGAAGGTTCCAATTTTGCAAGTCACGGTGGCAAACAGAAATGAAAATGTCACCAGAAAAGCCCATCCATATGTCAGCACAAACAGAGTCTTGCCACAAAGTAAGCCAGAAACAGGTATCAAAACAACAGCAGAGATAATGGGATGGTTGAACCCTCCTCCAATCTTTGCCACCATCGGATTCATGTCATTGCCTCTTCCAGTAATGTTTGTAATGCTGACCATTCCTGCAGTTACATGAGTAGTATTTGAAGACTGAGGTGCAGAATGAAGCTGGAGTGCATCCTTCTTGGATGGAAGCTCTGCAGCAAATGCGGGAGCAGCTGGGATGTCTTCCAACCATTTCTTGAAGCGTTTTGCAATTGGATTTGCATCATCTGCCAGGCAGTGAACAAAGAGTTTCCTCATCTCAGTACAAATATAGGATGCAAGTTCACAAGCTACTTAGATCCACTAGAACACAAGCTTTGCATGGTATATGTGAGATTCTGGAGAAATTAGGATGCCAAATGAAATAGTCTCACCTGAAGCAGATCCTCCACGGCTAGAATTTGCTTCAAGGTCATGTTTGTTTGTCTTGAAAATATTTGTGGCTTCTCCCTCCACCTTTTGTTGTTTCTCCTCTGAAACATCCTTGGCCTCTTCCTCCACATTCTGTCAATGAACAAAGATGTTTAATAGGAAGATAAAGTCGTAATTAGTGTGGCAGGTAAATAAGCTACTGTAGTTAGATCTAACCTGCTGTATAAGAGGTGGTATCTGCTCTAGAATAGGGTTTTCACCCTCCATTGATGGAGGAGAATCATCAAAGGATATATACCTCAGAATATCATCATCTGGAAGTGCAAGATACTCATCTAACATATCCACAGCATAAGGATCTGTCCCAGGATAATTTCCCTCAGCTGTGTAGGGATCTGGCCCAGGGGGATTTCCCTCAGCTGCGTAGGGATCGGCCCTGGGGTGATTTCCCTCAACTGTATAAGGATCTGCCCCAGAGGAATTTCCCTCGATTGGGTTCAGAAGATCATCTGTTTCCAGGAATAATTCAGCACCAATCAGAGGATCAACAATGGAATCCATGATTTCATCTGAATTAACATCACCATAAATGAATCCTGAAGAATTCCCATTATGGTTCATTTCATGATTTTCTAAACAGGTATCCTCAGCATATGGCCCAGTTACATCGAAATTCCGGCCTTCAGTACCTTCCAAAGGTTTCGGAACTTCAACAAATTCTTCTTGATGCTGAGGATAGTGACTACACTCCCCATAAAAGTAGTTGGGAGGGTTTGGTGGTAAATCAGCACTTCCATCAACCACATGCGTACCAAGTTTCTGTTAAGGCAATATTTCAAATCATCAACTTAGCACATAAACTAAAGCTGAAAAAGAGGATATCTACCATTGACCAAGGTTGACAGTATCAGACAATTCGCGATACAAATCGCATGAATAAATTTGATTCATCATCCCAGTGATACAGAAACAGGACAGAATCAGAAAGGGGTACGAATCGCAAAATCAATCTTTGAAATCAGCCTAATCTGTATTGACCATACAAATCAATGATTTGACTGAGACAAAAACAAGACAATTAACATAACAATGTGGAAACATATGGCCACACAAATCCTCGTGAATGTTAAGGGGCACACATCTGCATTAATGAAATATGACTATTATGAAATCTATCATCAGTGACTCGAAGATAGTATACGAACCTTCTCAAGGTCATCAGTTTCAAGGAAAGCATCACTCTGGTCAACAGACAGCTCAACCACAGGTTCATCAGCAATCGGTTCAAGCAGGTCGCCATCCTCCACCCAGTCCTCCTCTCTAAAGGGAGCACCATACTTCTCTCCATTCTTAGGGCCCATCCCGCTCTTCTCAAAAATTCTACACAGCACAAAAGCGTCCTTCGCCCACCACCACCAAAAACACAAATAAACCAATCAAACAAACAAACCTTGACTCTGCAAACCCCCCCCCCCCCCACCAAAAAAACAAAAA
>NC_029793.2:127081386-127101377 GCF_000816755.2 Arachis ipaensis | reverse complement strand
TTATAAACTTTCCAAACTTTCGAAGCGCCAGATATTTAATTAAAAATGCGAACGAATTTAGAAAGATTTCAAAATAAAAAATATATCCGTGTGCAAATTCATATACATATATATACCAGCTGATATCCGACTTCCGCCAATTGCTCATCGACCATCCGGTACTCGTGCATAACCCAATTTGATCTTTTGCCAGTCGGGGCCCTTCCTTCATGGTAAACGAGGGTCTTCTTCATGCCTACTTGGCGATCGCCATACTTGATTCCACGATCCTTGCCGGTGGTCTTCCAGTAACCGTTGACGGTGGCGCGTTTTGTCTTCTCCCCCTTCTCGTACTTCTTGTCCAGAACCGTGAAGAAATACCATTCCAAATCTCTAGTATTCAGCTTCGACAATTCTAAAAAACCACATACAACAACAACAACCACCACCATAAAATTCTAATTTCACTATGAAACCCTAAGATACACGACACCAAAAACAAATTAGGGTCGAAATTCAGCTATTGAGAGAAAGCTAACCGGGGAGTTGCCATGGCTCATAGTCGTAGATATTGATGACGCCGATGTGGTCGTGGTGGTTGAGTTTTCCGATGACCTTCCGGCGGAGATAGTATTGAACTAGTTCGTCGTCCGTAGGGTGGAAGCGGAAACCGGGACCGAGTATTCGACTCATGTATGATTATGACGATCACGATGACGATTGAACAGCAGGTTAATCAGCTAAAAGAGCGAGCTTTGCGAGTATCAGAGAGAGTGGTTTGAATTGGGGATTTAGGGTTCAAGGTTCAAAACGAGACCCGTTTTGAGTCGTTTTTGGTGATATAGAAAGTTCAAAGTTCCCACCCCATGTTAGAGGAGAAAGAAGGTTCTAGCACTTTACTACTTTAATACTTACATAGATACTAAATAATACTTTTGTCAGCTAACACTTCCTAAATAATCAAGCTGTTATATTCAAGACGGATAAATATGGCAAAACAAACAATAAAACATAAAAATCAGATAATAAAAAATACTTGGTTAACATAAATTTTAATAATTTTGATCCTCTAAATTTTAAATATGTAAATTTTGTTGTAAAATAAATAAAAAATTTTAATATTAATATTCACTAATATTATTATTTTAATATAATTAAAATAATATATATATATACTCTTTTATATATTGATGAGTGTATATATAAAAAAAATGACATTCGTATTTTTTTTGATTTGATGAACAAGGCAAGAGTGGTTGAAGAATACGCAAAAATGATAGCCTCGTCAAATGAGACTTCTGGAGAAAATACTAGTAGAGAGCGTGACGATCATCTTAGACCAAAGAGACAGAATTTTAAAAGAAATGAACACACTCCTCAACATCTGCGAGGTTAAGGGGATTTCAGAAAGAACAATAATGCTCAGTTCCACATGGCAAAGGGAAATGGTCGATGCTACACTTGCGGATTACCAGGGCACCTTGCTAAGGACTGCGGTAGAGGGAGGAACTGAGGTGTGGGTAAGAGTCAGCAACCAGGCCGTGTGCTTACTTTTTGGAAGCACGTGAGGCGACAAGGTCGGATCCTCCGACGAGAGTTAAGCGTATGCTTTGAGTCTTATATTGCCTAGACCTGAGGTTAGTTTGGTTCTATCTTTGTAAAGTTGTCGCTAGAATTTCAAGAGTTTAGAGTTTTGTTGGAAGTAAACCATGGGGAAAGGAGGATTCTAGCGGCGGCAACCGAGGATTTCGAACTTGTGATGACGAACGATCCGAGTTGGCGTGCCAGAACGGTTACCAGGTATGACTAGAAGTCTTGGCGATTCCCTCATGGGAAAAGAAGGATTCTAGTGGTAGTAGTCGAGGATTTTGGACTTGTGATGACGAACAATCCGAGTGGACGTACCGAAATGGTTACCAGGCATGACTATAAGTCTTGTCGGTACCCTGTGTGGGTGATGGGTGTGGTTCAGCACTAGTGGCAACGGAAATACCGACTAACGTCCTTGCAGTTTTTAACTATAATTTTTGCTGTTTTAAGATCTAGAGTGATTTTTAAATCTGGTTTGGAGCTTTGGTTTAACTAATTTGGTTTTGAAATTAGGATTTGAATTTTTTATCAAATGAGACGATTTAAAAAGGAAGGTGGGTTGTGTGATTTTAATAACTTGAGATTTTGGTTTGCAAATTTATCTTATCAAAAAGGGATTCAAATTGAAAGGTTTCGATTTAAGAATAAATGAATTTTTGAGCCTTTTGAAAAAGCTTTCATAATGAACTGGTTTAGATTGAACTTGTTTTCACAACTTTGAGAAATGTTACAAAAGCAGGCTTTGGTTTCGAAACTACGTCGGAAATTCTTGGTTTGGAAGATATTGTTTAAAAAGAAAAGTGAGTTCTCTGATTATGTTCATTTGTGAATTTGGTTTCCAAATTATCTTATCGAAAGGAATTCGAACTGAAAAGTTTTATTTAAGAAAACTGTGATTTCAAGTGTTTGACTTACTAGTAAATGATTTTTGACTCCTTGAAATAGTTTTAACAATGAACTCATTTAGAATAAACTTGTTTTGAAGGTTTTAGAAACATATTACCAAAAATCGGTATTTGTTTTAAGAAAACTTTCGGATTCTTGATGACGATAATCAGAGTGACGCAGCGGAAGGCGAGAGGGAACGCCGACACGGTGGGATGATGGTGAGCGAGATGCTTTTACAACTTGTTAGTTTGACAACGTTGAAGTAGGATGCTTCGTGGAGAATATGTATATATACTAAATCGTGTGATTTAGATTTTCGAGGGCGAAAATATTTTTAAGGAGAGGATGTAAGAATCGGGTTTTTCACGAATAAAATAATTTAAATGCCCAAATTAAGTTCCGAAAAGTTGGAATGAGAATTTAGGGATTTAAATATGATTTTTGGACTCAATAGGTCTTTCTGAGTCAAAAAATGTGTTTTCTACAAAAAACCGTGAAAAATCGTAAATCGACAGTTAAACCGGTTGAACCGATTCAAGTCTGCTCGGTACTGTGCGAAAAAAAGTGAAAACAGTCCAAAACCTTAGAAAAATATTAGGAATGAAAAACTGGGAGTTGGTGTTAAAGGTTTGGCCCAAAATTGAGTCGAACGAGCTAAAAATGCTAACGGATTGAACCGGGCCCAAGTTGGGCCCAACTTATATAAGTCTCCTTTAATGAGCTTTCAGCTCATTTTCATTAGAGAGAGAGAGAGAAAGAGAGAGTTCGGTTATGAGAGAAGAGAGAAGAGAAGCCATGGGAGCACTATTCATCGTCCACTTCCGGAAGCCATAACTTGAGCTACGGAGCTCTGATTGACGAGCCGTTTGTGGCCACGTGAAGCTCTCGACGAGCTCTACGTTTCTATCTAAGCAAACCTGGTAAGAAATCTCATCTCACTCCCAAGTTTCATGCCATAAGTTTCTGCACATTTTAGGTTTGGTTTTTGAGCAAGTTTTGTGGTTTTGCTTGTTTAGGTGATCTCTAGTAGGGGGTAATTGTTAGATTTTACTCTTACTCACGTTGGGTAAGGTAAGATTTCACTAAACCCTTGTGTTTAGTTATTTTGGGTATCTTAGGTTTTGATGTTGGTAAATATATGTGTTGTTAATTTGAGCTTTGGTGTTGGTTGAAGTTGGTTGAGGCTTTGGATCAAGGTTGATGGTTTCGTTTTGGTGTTTGGTGCGTTTGGGAATCAGTCAAGGTATGGTTTCGGTTTTCTTTATGTAATATGTAATGTTCATGGACACTTAGGCTAGTTGACCCTAAGATAGGATTGAATATTTTTTGTGTATGAATATTTATATGTGAATGGATGATAATTGTGGGTTGTATTGGATTAGGTGAGTTCTACCGTGTAGAAAAAAGATTCTTTCTACACCTATAGAAAGACACATCTCGACATTGAAAGAGGATAAGGAACTATACACGCAAAACTAGACAGCATGTTCTACAAAGTTGGGTCCCACTAATCTATAAGTTTGCAGTTTGGTTAGTCCTACAATAAAATGTTCTATGTGCTAAGTAGATGCTAATGCATATTAATTACCATATTAATTATTCAATTGTATTTATCAATTTATTTATGCATTTTTTCTTAGTAGGTCTAGATATTTATTATATCTTTTTTAAGTCATAAAAAAGAGAAATATTTTAAAAAAGCCATTAAAAAAAATACAAGAATAACACGATAGGTTCAATGCACATTCACATGCATATTAGTTATTGAATAGCCCTTGTTAATTTTTATTAGGTTAAAATTACTTAAATATTTTTAACATTCAACATAAATGTATCTTAAATTCAACAAAAATATGAAGCTTATACCTATTCGGCTATTCTTTTCACAAAATTAAAAATTAAAAATTAAAAGTAACAAATGCCTCCTAAGCAAGGAGTAAAATAGGAACTTATCACAGTCATACTTTTATGTATTTGTAGATAAATTTAAATCATCAAACATCAAAATTTAAATAACTTAATGCATTTAAATTATGATTTTTTAAATATGAATGTCATGGGAATGTAATTTTTTTTTTGTACATGACAAAATAAAAGTATGCATTTTCTGTCATAGTCCTGCAAACAGTGATGGACCCAAAAATTTTAAGAGCGAGGGCAAAAATATATATCTTAAAATAAATTTTGTTGAACATTGTTAATTATATTAAAAATATAATAGAGATATAAAATTTAAAAAGAGTTAGTAAACATTTTTATTCTTAAAATATTATTTATTATATATAATTTATAAAAAAATTATTTCAAAAATTTAAACTTAAAATATTTTAATTAAATTATAGATAATTTATCATCTTTTAAGAATAAAAGTGTTTACTAACTCTTTTTAAATTTTATATCTCTATTATATTTTTAATATAATTAACAATGTTCAACAAAATTTATTTTAAGATATATATTTTTGTCCTCGCTCTTAAAATTTTTTGGATCCATCACTGTTTGCAAGACTATGACAGAAAATGCATATTTTTATTTTGTCATGTACAAAAAAAAAATAAAAAAGAATTTACATGACATTCATATTTAAAAAATCATAATTTAAATGCATTAAGTTATTTAAATTTTGATGTTTGATGATTTAAATTTATCTACAAGTACATGAAAGCATGATTGTGATAAGTTCCTATTTTACTCCTTACTTAGGAGGCATTTGTTACTTTTAATTTTTAATTTTTAATTTTGTGAAAGGAATAGCCGAATAGGTATAAGCTTCATATTTTTGTTGAATTTAAGATACATTTATGTTGAGTGTTAAAAATATTTAAGTGATTTTGATCTAATAAAAATTAACAAGGGCTATTCAATAACTAATATGCATGTGAATGTGCATTGAACCTATTGTATTATTCTTGTATTTTTTTAATGGCTTTTTCAAAATATTCCTCTTTTTTTTATGACTTAAAAAAGATACAATAAATATCTACACCTACTAAGAAAAAAATGCATAAATAAATTGATAAATACAATTGGATAATTAATATGGTAATTAATATGGATCAGCATCTACTTAGCACATAGAACATTTTATTGTAGGACTAACCAACTGCAAACCTATAGATTAGTGGGACCCAACTTTGTAGAATATGCTGTCTAGTTTTGCGTGCATAGTACCTTACCCTCTTCCAATATCGACATGTGTCTTTCTATAGGTGTAGAAAGAATTTTTTTTCTACACGGTAGAACTCACCATTGGATTATTGTGGTTGATGATTATTATTGGGAATTGTTGGTGTTATTGAGTGTTGATGATTGGTGTTGTTAATGAGGATTGATAAATGAAGTGGTGGTGTTGTGTGAAACGAATTCAAATACTAGTAATATTGATTTGATGAGGTTGTTGGTATTTAATGATTATGAAAGTTGATGAGAAATATGTGAATTTGATAATGATGGGTGGTATTGAGTGATTATGATGTTTGATGTTGGATATGTGATTTATTGTTGTTGATGTGGTTGGTAATTGATGGTGATTAGTGATGTTGTTGGTATAATGAAGGTGAGTGTTAAGATTGTTGATACATGATATGAATTATCATGAGTTGATAATTTTGGAATATGTTGATGAACTTATGATGTTGAAATTGGTGAGGATGGTGTGAGAGATTGAAATTGGGATGAAATGGGGTTGATTTTGATATTGGATAATGATTGAATTAGGATTGAGGAAAGTGTTGGTGGAGGATTGACTTTGGTATCATATAATTGAGGTTTGGCGGTTGGGAATGGTATAATATGCTATAAAGGGTAGGTGATGATAGAAATTAGGATTTTTAAGTGGTTTTGGTTGGAAATGTTGGTAATGTTGAGGTTTTGATATTCTTGGTAAAAGTGGATTTTTGGTGAACTTTGTCTGATCATAACTTTTGTCTTGGTTTTCAAAATCTGATGAAACTAATCTAGAATTAAAGATCTTTGAAAATCCTTTTAATCGATATAAAGTTTGTGAAATTTGAAATTTTGTAGAGGAAGTTATGAACATTCAAAGTTAGTATAGAAAATCTGAAATTCTGCTAAGTTGCAGAATTTCAGGATTTTCTGATATGTGCGCACGCACAGCCTTGTGCCCTCGCACAACCCTGAAAAAATGTTATTCTGTGCGGACGCACAGACCTGTGCGTACGCACAGGCAGGGGAAAGGGCTCTGGTGGCAGCGCTATCCTAGGTTGTGCATGCGCACATCAATGAAGAATTACGACCTGTACGGACGCACAGCTCTGTACGCACGCACAAGTCGGAAAGGGTCATCTGTTGGGGGCGCTCGCACAGCTTGTGCGAGTGAACAGGCTTGTGAATTTTTGTACCTGTGCGTACGCACACTTTCAAAATCTTCCTAGGCGTGCGTACGCACACCCCTGTGCGGACGCACATGCCTTGTTTCATAATTTTAAACTTTGTTTTCAACTATTTCACCTTCCCAACAAGGTTGTAAGCTTCTAAAACACCATTTTAAGGCTTTTGGGCGTAATTTTGAGTATGGGTATATGAGAGATAAGCTAAGGGTTTTAGTTGGTGATTATTTTGAAAAGTTTGTAGACGGAGGTCTAGGTTTCTGGGGTATGGAGGATGAGTGTGGTTGAGAGAGAAGGAAGAGTCATGAACTTGGCGAGTACTGACAATGAATTGAGAAATTGAGGAACTAATGAGTTCGGAATGGAATTAAGAACTGATGATGGGTATTATGAGCTTGATGTTTATTGAGGTAAAGTGTGCCAGGCACTATATCCTTGGAATGTTGAAAATGGATAATTGAAGGAGATGTGAGATGAGAAATGGTAATGACTGGGGATGATTTGGGGTTGTTGATGGATTTGTTGAATGTGGAAAGTGTGCCAGGCACTATATCCTTGGGATGATGATCTTGTTGAATAATGAGAGTGTGCCAGGCACTATATCTGATGATGACAGTGTGCAGGGAATTATGTCCCTGAGATTGACTTATGATTGATAATCTTTTCTACTACTAGAGTGTGCTAGGCACTATATCCTTGGGTTATGCATGCAAGTGTGCTCGGCACTATATCCGAGGGTGAATAGCGTGTGCCCGGTACTATATCCGTGGGTCAATAGAGTGTGCCCGACACTATATTCGTGGGTGCGGCAGAAAAGCCACATCCGAAAGGATGTGTCGGGTTGGCATTTATGGATCGACAAGTGATATCATGAGCCAATAGGATAGACATTCATCATGTGCATTTTCTATCTGTTTGTATGCTTTGCCGACTTGTAATTGTATGCCTAAATGAATAACATGCCTATTTGCTTACTTGAATTACTTGTTCTATATGCTTCTACTTGTGTTTTACTTGCTTGCACTTATATTGTGATTGTCTGGTGCTGAGGAGGTTAGGTAGGCAGTGGCAATGGGATCGCACGGAGGTTAGGTTGGCGACGGCTGTGGGATACAGCGGTGTGAATAATATTAGTTAGAATTCCCCTAAGTTTAGACAACCCTGGTTTATGGCTTAAGTTCTTTATATATTTATTTATTTTGTTCTAAGCTTGAATATCAGTATGTGATGTGAAGTTCTAGGATTGCCTTCGGCGTTGTAACACCCTAACTACCAAAGCTCACGCTTCCGGCTGCGCGACTCTGATAGCTCGGACATTACGACGACACTTATATTATTTAATACTAAAATATGAGCCTGTTTAAAACTTTAAACCGCAAAACCGCTCCCGAAAATTACTTTCGTTCGATAACATACATCCATAGATACCATACAACTTACAAAAACTCATAAAGAGTACATCCATATATATACATACATATATGTAAGTAATATTACAAACATAATCCAATACAATTCCTATCCCTCTTACAGATTATATCAAGATAAAGGCGAGGGTACAATAAACCATAACTAAAACAATACAGAGCATCACAACAACAACTAAATAAACTCTTCGTGACTTCTGCGCCCATATCCTGAAAGGGGAAAAATGTAAGGGGGTGAGAACATCATCCTCGAAAGGGTTCTCAGTAGAAGGTTTTTGGGAATTACTGTAATAGGATACGTGAAGATAACTGCACCAGTGATTAATAATCGTCTTATGCCTCCTTTTCAAAAACAACGGTTTACAGTAAAAGTAAAGTCTGAAAATCTTTTCTGAAAGAAGAACCGTTCAATTCTCAAAAACTCAAAAGCCTTTCAAAAGGGTTTATCTAAGCTAAACCAAAATAGCCTTTCATATTTTTCCAAACCAGAACACAACCAAAACCAACCATCGGTCCACCTCATTTCAACCACGGCCCTAGGCCCAAACAATCTAACCATCAACCAATCACCACAATCCAACAGAGTCCCAGTAGCAAACACAAATAGGAAGATGCAAGCACAAACAAACAATCATTGCAAGTAGAACAATTAGCAATTAATCACATAGGCAAGCCGAGTACAATATGCACACCCAAACAATGTCACATAGATGCATATGATGCATGCCTGTCCCTAGTGGCTGATGATATCATCTGTCGGTTACGAAGCTAACCCGACGTGTCCGGTAGCTAACCCAGACATAGTCTCTCTGTTGCGCATTATTATCATTAGAGGGTATCTGCGCCCTGTCGCCATTAGAGGGTATCTGCGCCCTGTCGCCATTACAACCAGAGAGAAAACACAAGCATACTCGCATACAACATTCATTTCAGCCATCCGGCTTAAATTCACAACTCATTCAATTGCATACATGCATTTGTACTCAACCATGGATCACCATCCATCTCAGCTATCCGGCTCACGGTTCAATTCAGAACCAGCCAAATTATCAATAAATACAGCCCTTCGGCTTAAATTCATAATTCATAATCAGCCATACAGCTCACCACTCATTCGGCAATCAGCCATAGTTCAATAGCATACACAGTCATTCCGGCTCATAACAAAATAACACTTCCATCATTCAAAATCATCAAATACATGAAATCGGCATTTAAGCCATAAATCATTTTCTCAAGTCATTTCACTTTGAAATCAAATTTCAACTCTTTTCAGCCTTGGCTTTAAAGATCTCATTTCTCAAATCATTTCAGACTCATAAGCCACTTTTACTCAAGGTAAATTCCCCTTTTAAAAACAATGCCACTCTCGGCACCCTCTTTCCAAAACTTTCATAATCATGGCAAGTTAAAAATCTCTTTGAGATATTCAAAATCACCCATCCAACAATGGGATTTTATAATAAAAGTTTCTCGGCAGAGTCCCAAGTCTTTAGGGAAGGTCAACCTATATCAATTCCTTAAAATTCATTGAAACTCTTAAAATCATGGATTCTCGGTTCAAGTAAATAAAACTGAATTTATTATGAAACCGACCATACAAAATCACAAGTTCCAACCCGGTCCAAAAATCAACTCGTTTGAAAAGGAACCGGTTCATTTGAATCAAACCACTTTCAGGTTTCTTTTTGGAACCCATTTTTCTAACTCTTCCAAAATGCCTCAAACTTAATTACTCAATCAAAAGTCTAGATTCCTTTGAAATCACTAAAAGCTCCTTTTTATATTGAAATCAATATTAGAGCATCATTCTTTCTTTTAGTGATTCAAACGGTAAAAATAGTTCATTTCTAAATAAGTCAAACTCAAGGCATAAAGTTCATTAAATAAATTAAGCTTGAAAATATAAATATTCTCTTAATAAATCAAATAATACAACTTCTCAAATCCAATCCTTTTTAAATAACTTTTTAAACAAGACTAGGATTTTGTAGAAATTTCGCCAGCACCTCCCCTAAAATTTGGACTTTTGCCACCCGGTTCGGGTCCCAACTAAACAGTTTCTCATTCCTTTTCAACAGCCCAAAACCAGAAATCAATTCAAAAGCAAGCTAAATCCAATAGTCGCCTCAGTGGCATATCTCAAGGAAACCATTTCAAAAATCAACTCAATATCAAACGATTTAACTCATTTCTAAAGCTTTAAAGAATCGGGTCAGCAATAAATCATTTATCAAAACCAAATCAATTAAAGCAACCCAAGCTGAATTTCAAGAGTATTCTATCTTTCACATCATCAAAATAATTGACTCACTTCAAACCAATCCTCAACGGATTAAACTCATATTTCAAATCTTTAAAGAATCAACTTCCAAACATTACATTTCACAAACCACACAACAATTCAGCCAAACCAACATCCATAGTCATTCGAGTCAATCAAATAATACATAAGGTAGATACAATCACCGAATACACAATATCTCACACCAGTATCCATATGTAATAATTCCAACACACAAAACATAGTTTTTGGAAAGCGCCCCTACCTCAAAATGCAAATTCCATAACTCAAACGCATCACAGAGTCCTTTCCGCCTCAACCCGAAATCATCAACAACCGTAACCTCAGCTTCAAGCCACATCCGCAATAACCATAGCGACACTAATCGCAACATACAATAATCAGGACTCGACCCCACGCTATCAAAACTCATATTCATTAACCATACACAACAAAATACTAACGCGAGGCTCTCAAAACAGGAATACTTACTGAAACTAAGAGAGAACAGCTGAACCAAAACAGTGGCGTTCTCCGGGCCGGCTCGGCAGCAGCCCGGCAGCCACCTCAAGCGGCAGCGGCGACAAATTCTGATCACGACATCTGAAACCAACACGCAGCGACTATAGTATTCCCGGAATTCAAAAAGGACAGAAACCACAATTAAAACTCTTACCGGCAACCTTTTCCGGCGACAGTAGCAGGATCAAGCGGCAGAGGCTCAGCCCGGAGCTCCGGCGGTCAAAACACAGGGGCACAGCTTCCTCCTCCGACCGCGACACCTGCGACGGCCTGAATCCTTTTCCGGCGACAGTGAGAACCCCAACAATGCGGCGCAGTTCAGTCTGCTCCATAGCACAGTGGCGATCGGGCCTCCAGCTCGCGTCGTCCTCTCTCCCAGCGACGCTCAGTCTCAGCCTTCCTCTCAGACGCGACGCGGCGGCGACCGGCGCAGCTCGTGGCTCCACAGCGACTCCCTCTCTCTCCCAACATTGCTCACTCACGGCGAACCAGGGAAGCAGAAACGGCGCCCTATCGTGCTTCTCGTTCGGAGCTGGCAAGGACGACTACGCGGTGACCCCGACGGCGACAGATCGGCGAGGACGAGCTCCTCTGGCTCGCGCGCGACAGCTGCTCCCCCTCAAACCCTCTTCTGCGCGAACAGTGGCGACGCAGGAAACTTCGAAGGCGGCAAATCGGTGGCAATGTGGTGGTGCGAAGGTGACCCTGGCAGCATAGACTGCTTCGGCAATAGCGGCTCCTCGCCGGCGCCGTTCCTCCCCTCTCCCCTCTCTTCTTTCCCGTTTTTCTCCTACCCCTTTCTTTCCTCTGCATCGTTTTGCAGCTGTTGCTGCTGTGTGTGGTTGCGTTACTGAGAGAAGGAGGGGAAACAGATAGGATGCGGCGGCTGGGTTGGGGATTAGGGTTTTCATTATTTTGAAAATTAGGGTTAAGGGTATTTTGGTAATTTCAAATAAAGTTGGGAATAATATGGTAATTAAAACCCAAATTAAATCTAACACTAATCATATATAGGAAAATACTATTTGCTCATCAACTTTACAAATTATTTTCAATAAAATGCCCAAATCTAAAAATTAGAAATAATATAATTAAACCCCTTTATTTTTTCAAAGTAGCAGTATTAATATTTAAAATATTACTTATCTAGTCCAAATCATATAAAATCCTTATTATTTCATAACTACTAGCCTTATACCTTAAATATAGAAAATAATCCAATAATTATAAAATTAGATAATAATTATAACTTATCTCAAGTTCAATAAATCAAAACTTGCCGTAATTATCTTTAATAAAATAATCTCTGAAATTAAGGTTATAAATAACTATATGATTTGAGACTTGATCATAATAAGACTTTTCAAAGGTTCTGGGTCTTACAGGCGTCCCGAGGCCTTACATCTTACATCATTAGGCACTGTTACTATACTGAGAACCTCCGGTTCTCATTTCGTACGTTGTTGTTATTTTTCAGATGCAGGTCGCGACCCACCGCAGTGAGTTGGGTGATGGTAGCAGAGCGGAGGATCTTATTCTATTTTGTTGTCTTCTTGGTTATTTTATCTTGTACTCTCACTTTTGTATTTTATTCTGCCTAGAGGCTTTTATTTGAGAGAACAAAACTTGTATAAGCCCTTTTGAACTACAGTCTTCTTGTTGTCTGTATATGGCTGGTCGACTTAAACTCCACAATTCATGGCTAGATTCTTATGATATTATACTATTATGTTTTGATACATCTTATCCGTACCTTGTGTTTTAAGTTAGTAGCTTCGCCAGCACGTTATGCGCTTTTCAAATCCTATTTTTGAGCTAAATCATTTATCAGGCTTCTAGAATATATTATTTCTTTCTATATAAATATGTATAAGCCTTAGAATTGTCGTAATCTCTGATTAACCTTTTCTTTACGGCTAGAGGTAAGGCTTAGGGTAATTTGGGTGTTACAAAATACATATGTAATTTATGCTGTGTGGATAAACTAATCAAATAACGCAATGTTATTGCATCTATTACAAGAGAATATATTTCTTCATAATCTATATCTGGCCTTTGTGAAAAACTTTGTGCCACAAGTCGAGGTTTTAGCGTACAACTTTATTTTTCTCATTTCATTTTCTCACAAATACCCATCTGTATCCAACAGGTTTTACGTCTTCTGGTGTACGAACTACAGGCCCAAAGACTTCATATTTTGTAAGTGAGTCTCGGCCTTCATAGCTTCTTCCCATTTTGGACAATCATTCATTAATCGACATTCTTTGACTGTTCTTGACTCAAGATCCTTACTTTCATGCATGATGTGTAATGCCACATTATATGTAAATATTTCATTGACAATTATTTTATTTCAGTTCTATTTTTCTCTTGTAAAAATATAATTCATCGAGATCCCATTATTTTCACAATTTTTAGAATTTTCAAATACCTGAACGTCTTCTATAAGATCCCGTAAATTAATAAATAATTAGCTAATATATTAATTATGAGTCAAGGATATTAGAAAATTAAATTTATAATTTAGAGAAGTAAGAAATATTAAGAATAATAATTTAAATATTAATTTTAAAGATTTTAGTCCAAAATTAGACCAACAGGCTAAACTGGATGAACCGGGTCCAAGTGAGCCCAAGCCCACTTAACCAACCCCCATATATAAGTTTGTATTCAGTTTTTTCTCCTTCCCCATTTCATTTCCACGCATAAGAGGTAAAGGGAAGAACAAAGAACCTTAACCCCAAATCACCCAAATTTTATTTCATTATAACTTTTAATCCGGAGCTTTGATTGACGAGTCCTTTATGGTCACGCATTTGTTTCGGAGTTCTCTTTAATTCTATTTAATTGATTTGATAAGGAATCTTGAAATTCATACCCAGATCTTCCTTTCCTATAAATTCCCATTTTAGTTTTTGGAATGTTGAATTATTGTGATTTTGATTGTTTAGGGGACTCTAGCATAGACTATAAGTGGATTTCACCCCAATTTTCAAGTGAATAAGGTAAAGAACCACTAAACCTTTGTTAATTATTGAATTAGTAAACTCTTGTATTGATTATAGTGAAATTGTATGAAATTAGGTAGAATTTTATGTTGGTTGAAGTCAAATTTGTGAATTGGAGTACTTGGAATAAAGATTTGATAGCTGAAACTTATTAGAGTTATTTGGGAGTCTTGAAAATTTGAAGTTCGCTTTGAAGAAAATCGGCTAAGGTATAGTTTTGATTTCCTTTAGTTAATATATAATGTTGCGTGAAAACCTAGACTAGTTGCCTTAGGATAGGTTTGAATAATGTGAATTAGTTGATTTAATTGATTAGACATGATATGTACATGTAATATGAATTGTTGATATATTATGGAGTGATTGAGAAGTATGTGACAATGGTTAGGAGTAATTGACATTGATGTGGTTGTGATTTGGGTGTAGTTATAAATGAAAATCATCGAATTTGGTGTTGAATGTGTAAATTATGAAGTTGGTGGTTTGAATAAAGGTTTGATTTAGTATGTGGATAAAATGTGATTGATAATGATTATTGATGTGGTGGAATGTATGTTAATTATTGTTGTTGACAATGATTGATGATAATAGTGGGAATTGGTAGATTTGTGAGTGAAAACTATTGAATGAATTGAAAGATTTGGTTGTTGGAATGATTGTAAAGTGGATAAAGAGTATGTGTTAGTGTATATAAGTAATTGGTAATGATTTGGTTGTGATTGGTTTGGTGTTGGATTGAAAATTTTAAAAACTAGAGAAGTTGGTAAAATTTGGTAAAAACAGAATTTTAACCAGCTTCGGCGAGTCATAACTTGTCCCTTAGAGTTTGAAATTGAGTGAATTTTGTCTTAAATCGAAGATGGTTATAAGAGTTTTAAAACGCTATAAAGATGAGGAAAATTGAAGTTTTGTAAAGAAAGTTATGAATGTCGGAAGTTAGGTATAAAAAACTGAACTTTGTGAAGTTGCAGAAAACCATAATTTCTGGTTTGGGTGCCCATGCACCCTATCGTGTGCACACATAAAACAGGATGTGTGATGAGACTCATGCGTACGCATACCTTAGAAGTTTTACAAGTTGTGTGTACGCACACTATGGTGCGTATGCACGCGCTAGGAAAGTTGTCTGGTATGCGTATGTACGATATCTTGTTTTCACACCAAAACTCTGTTTTTAACTGTTTGGCCTTTTTGGCAAGCTTGTAAACATCTTAAACCCCCGTTTAAGATCCGATAGCTAATTTTTAGGTTTTGGAATAAGGGTGAACATATTAAGGATGTTAAATTGATATTGAGGAAGAACTGAATTAAGTGTAATGAGAGTTATGAGGAGGATAATTGATTCTTGATTGGGACATGATGAAAAAGATTATGATGAAATGTTGGGTTATAATAGCGGTAACTATTATAATGAGAATGAATTGATTGTGATTATGAGGATATTGTGAATAAAAATGGGATTGAGATGTGATGATGAACGTGGTTATGATTACGAATGGAGTTTATTGAGTGATAAGGAATCAAGATTAATGTTTGAGTTACTTGAGTAGTAGCAAGGGTTGTGGTTCGTCCCACTTGCTCTGAGTTAGTATTTGAGACACCTGGGTAGTAGCAAAGATTGTAGTTCATCCCACTTACTCCGGATAGTAGCAAAGGTTGTGGTTCGTCCCACTTGCTCCAGGTTGAGTTCGTAAACACTTTCCTGAGTAGTACACAGTAGTAGTGGTTTGTTCCACTTGTTCTGGATTAAGCGGGTAGTATGTAAGGGTTGTGGCTTAGTCCCACTTGCTCCGCGATGTGGTGTTTCTATCCAGGGTTCGCTACCAAACTTGTCGAGTTTGGCTGTATAACCGACAAATGATATCATCAGACATAGGACAGACATGCATCATGTGCATTGTATAATTTGTTTGGGTATGCAATATGTGTTTTGGCTTACCTATTTGATTATCCGTATTTATGTGCTATATGACTTAAATATTGTATCTTTTTTCTTAATTGTGTTTTACACTCATGCTTTATATGTGTTTGAACTTGAAAAATCCTTCATATGGCGGAGGAGAGTTGAGAGTTGTATCACTTGAAAATTAGGAGATTGTAGAGAGCTAAAACTGAAGAGATAGATTAGAATCTCTAGGTAGATTTACCATATTCTATTTAGTAAAAACTCTAGGCTTTGATTTGGGTTGTAGAAGTGTAGGATTGCCTTTGACTTCATAGAGTCTTATATCTCATTCCATACGTATTTGTTATTTTTTAGATACAGGATGAAGGACACCTCGCTGAGCGTGCTGGAGACTCTCTGGAAGCAGAGATCTATATTTTGGGGACTTTTATTGTGTATCCACTTTATATATATGTATATATATTCTTCACTTTGTATACATTTATATTTTGTCCCTCCTAGAGATTGACTGTCCTTCTATCTTAACGCTTATCGAGTGTGATGCATTATCGGTCTTGCTTTGTTCATCTTTTTCCTTTAAGGTTCTTAATTAAACTATTTTTCACCTATATCTATGTACGTATATTTTGTTTTTATATGTCGTAGCGTCTCACCACCTTTGATTTACAACTTAGGCGTAAAGATCTGTGTGGTAAGGTGTTACATCTTCTGGCGTCAACACTATATCAGAATTTTGGACAATTGCTAGTGTCCTTTCTTTGTCTTTATATTTTTTAATAGGGGTACCATTTGTCTCGGTAATATCAAATGCTTCTTTTTTTCGAGAATTTTTATTTTTGGAACCAATTGGTCTACCATGCTTCTAACGTGTACTTATTTCAGTAGCCATTTGTCTAACTAGAACATCAATTCGAATTGGGACATTTTCAGCTGGTATGTAGGATTTGGTTATCCTCTTTGTATCAGAAAATGTATCAAGCAATTTATTTACTATTCTTTGCAAATATATAATCTTTTAAACTTCTAGTTCACATTGTCCTAATCGTGGGTCTAGATGCATTAACGATGGTGTATTCTAATAAAGTTCTTTTTCAAGTAGCTTATTCTCTCTCCAATGTTGAAAATATTGATTCATCAAAATGACAATCTGCAAATAGAGTTTTAAACACATCTCCTATTTGTATTTCAATATACCTCATTATAGAGGGACAATCATATCCCACATAAAATTTCAATTTTCTTTGGGGTCCCATTTTGGTGCGAGAATGTGGGACAATTAGGACACATATCGCGCACCCAAATATTCTCAAATAGAAAACATTTAGCTACTGGCCAAAAGCTAATTGTAGGGGAGAGAATTGATGGTAACTTGTTGACCTCAAATGAATAAGTGTTGCGGCATGTAAAATTGCATGCCCCAAACAGAAATAGGGATATTTGTTCTCATAAGTAAAGGTCTAGCAATTGATTGGAGGCGTTTAATAAGTGATTATGCTAATCCATTTTGTATGTGAACATGAGCTATTGAATGTTCAACATTTATTTTGTTAGCTATACAATAAGCATCAAAGGTTTGGGAAGTGAATTTACCAACATTATCAAAACAAATTGCTTTGATTGAATTTTCTGAAAAATATGCTTTTAATAAAATAATTTGAGCAAGTAATTTTGCAAACGTTAGGTTGCAAGAAGACAAGAAGCACACATGTGACCATTTAGAGGATGCGTCTATTAAGACCATAAAGTATCTAAAGGATCCACATGGTGGATGAATTGGTCCACATATATCTCTTTAAATTCTTTCTAAAAATTCACGAGACTCAAATCTAATCTTTAGATGATAGCCTTATAATTAATTTTCCCTTAAAACATGCAGCACAACAGAATTCACTAAATTGAAGAATTCTCTTACTCTTTAGTGAATGTCCATGGGAGTTTTCAATGATTCTCCGCATCATAGTTGTTTCACGATAACCCAATCGATCATGCCAAATTATGAATTCATTTGAACTAGTAAACTTCTGGTTTACAATGTCACGTGATTCAATTGCACTAACTTTAGTATAGTATAACCCGGAAGAAAGTGAGGGTAACTTTTCTAATAAACCTTTTTATTTGAATCATGAGTTTTATATATATATAAGTACTCATATTTTTTCGTTCATTGTTTCAATATGATATCCATCTCTGCGAATATCTATAAAACTCAACAAGTTCTTTAGAGACTTAATAGACAATAGTGCATTATTTATTATGAATTTTGTTCTTCTGAAAAACAAAAGTATAGCTCTTCTGGAGCCTTCTATCACATTGTTTGAGCCAATAATAGTACTAACACGTTCTTTTTTTGGTATAAGATGAGTAAAATATATAATACATTTGAGAATGGTATGCAAACTTGCATTATCCGCAAGATAAATATCTTCATTATATATCTTTGTCATTTTCTTCAAAGAATAATAATAATAATAATAATAATAATAATAATAATAATAATAATAATAATAATAATAATAATAATAATAATAATAATAATAATAATAATAATTTCAACATAAAAACTTAATAATAAGTTTCTTACATTATTTTATGACTTAAGTACTTAACAAATCTAAATATTAAATTTTTTTATCATTGATTAAGTGGCGAATATTTTTTTCAATATCTTTAAAGAAATCAGATACTTCATAATGAGTGGTGTAATTTTTAATAATATCCTTTGAAAAAAAATTGTCTCATTTCCTTTGTCATCTTTTTCAATGATGCTTGATAAAGATCAACTAGATACCTTAGGGATACGATAGGTACGTGACCAATGGCTCTTTCTACTGCAACGAAAATATTTTATCCTCTATTGATTTCTTTTTCCCATTATTTTTTTATCACACTCCCGGTAAGATCATTTCTAGTGAACATGATTTTTCTTCCTTCCATAATTTTTCTTCTTATCAGAACATTGCCATTTACCTCTTCTAGATTATAATTTACCGCATTTGCTTTAGAAAATGGAGCGGCACCAGTTGGGCGCACTTCATGGTTTTTTAAAAGCATTAATTGTTTTGTTCAACAACAAGAAAGCAAGAAATTAGCTCAAAATATTTTTTTAAATTCTTTTTCTTGATACTACTGTTGCAGGAGCACATTCGATACATGGAAGGTCGAGAAAGTTTTCTCTAACATGCCATTATCAGTTATTTTTTTTCAGATAATTTTATTCGTGAGGTAATTTGGAACATTGATAAATTGTATTCATTTATGGATTTAAAATCCTATAGACACAAGTGTGTCCACTCATATCGGAATTGAGGATGTATCACTGTCTTTTGATAATTATACCTTTCTTCAAGACTCTTCTACAGATCTGCAAGATCTTTTAGTATGGTATTCATTTTTCAATCATTAGTCAAGATGATGACGAAGGAAGATCATGACTTTGTCTTTACCCTTTTGGGATGCTTTATTTTCAACCTTAATAGTATCTCCAAAATCATTGAATCAAAATAAATTTTGGCATCTAATATCTATGATAAGTAGTTATTTTTAAATATATTAAGAGCATTAAATTCAAGATGAAAGAATTTTAACATAATAAAAATTTATTATATGTGTCTTCCTAAAATTTGATGGGAGTTTCATGCTAATAATGTGTTGTAAAATAAATAAATAAGAAAGAAGAATAAAGAAATATAAATAGAGAACTCTAATATTAATATTCACTAATATTATTATCTCAATATAACTTAGATGATTCATATATATATTCACTCTTTCATATATTGATGAGAGTACATATAAAGAGAAGTATTTTTATGTAGTGTTGTGTGTGTTTTATCTCCGACCATACTTCTTTATTTATACATGTATAAAGTTTACATTTTCAAACTTTATTAACTTCAGTATGAGAAGTTGAATCTTTTACTATTGAAAAAATGAGCTATCCATATGATAAAGAAAATTATAGATCATTAATGGACATCCATATTACAATCACTTTTAGATTTTATATGAATAATTTAATTTATTAATTATTGGCTATTC
>NC_029793.2:127080006-127081230 GCF_000816755.2 Arachis ipaensis | reverse complement strand
AACGATTTTATTTTAATAAAAAAATATTTTTTTAGCATATTTAGTAAATTTTTTTGTAGAAAAAATAAAATCATTAAAAATATATTTTTTTTAAAGTTAAAATTTGTCTTTTTTTTTAAAAAATTCTTTAAAAAAATATTTTTTATATAATAAATAAATAAATAATATTTTTATATTATTGTACCTAAATATAATTGATAAATAAAAAAATTTTATATAAAATATCCAAACATAAAATGATTTTTATTTTTTAAAAAAATCTTTTAATAAAATAACTAAAAAAAATCTTTTTTTAAAAACCCATTCAAATAAATCCTAAATTTATAACTCTTACTTGACGAGTTAAATCTTAATTTGGCTCCTGAAATTTAGTCCAATGTTCAGAATGACCCCACAATTTCGTTGGCCTCAATTAGAACCCCTAAATTTGCAATTGTGGCTCCAGCTTGTCCCTGCAATCATCTCCATCACTAGAATACTGATCTGACGCAATTGCATGACATAGTGGACACAACTTAAACGACGGCACATTGGTTTCGCGCCCAAACCTTTTGAAAACCACGTCGTTTCAGTTTTTTGTGGGTTAAAATTTCTTTTTTTTCCACTACGACGACCATAAGTTGCAAAACATCAAGAAAATCCTTACACTATATGGTTTCCAAAGGGTTTGGGCGCGAAACCAATGCGCCATCGTTTAAGTAGTGTCAAACATGTCATGCAATTACGCTAGATCAGCATTCTGGTGACGGAGATGATCGCAGGAGTAAGATGGAACCACAATTATAAATTTGGGGGTTCTAATTGGGGCCAACGAAATTGTGGGATTCATTCTGAGTATATGACCAAATTTCAGAAGTCAAATTGAGATTTAACTCCTTACTTAACAGAAGTATTTTTATCATTTAGTTATATATTGAGTATATTATTAAGTGACCAGCAATCTTTTGAGATCTTTAATCTAAAATAACATCATTTGTTATTCTTTCACTGAAAATTATTGTTTTCCTAATATTTTATTGTAATTCAACCAAAATACTTGCAAAAGTAAAGTGCTTTGTAAAAATAATACGAGTGTATTTATTTTTTAATTTAAAATTATCGATTTCAAATTAAATTAATCATACAAGTATAATAATACGAATATGTTTATTTTATTAAATTAAATAATTAATTTATATTATATCTATTTAAAATTTAAAAGTAAATGGAGTTAAGTCAAAATTC
>NC_029793.2:127070358-127079790 GCF_000816755.2 Arachis ipaensis | reverse complement strand
TCTCGTTTGACCACCTCATGGATGGTCTTCTTAGGTCTTCCTCTGTTTTTCGCCCTTTGTCCATCTTCCATCTCATCCACCCTCCTGACTGAATGTTATATCGGTCTTCTTCTCACATGTCCAAACCATCTGAGACGCGATTCAACAATCTTTTCCACAATGGGTGCTACTCCAACTCTCTCCCTTATATCTTCATTCCTTATTTTATCCAATCACGTATGACCACTCATCCATCTCAACATCTTCATCTCTGCCACACTCAACTTATGTTCGTGCTCCCCTTTAGCCGCCCAACACTCCGTACCATACAGCATAGTCGGTCTTATAGCGGTGCGATAGAATTTACCTTTAAGTTTTAAAGGCACTTTTTTGTCGCATATAAAACCAGATGCACTCTACCATTTTAACCAACATGCTTGGATCCTATGATTTACATCCTGTTCAATCTCTCAATTATTCTGTATGATGCACCCAAGATACTTAAAACTTTTAACTTTTTGTAGGATGTTTTCTCCAATCTTCACCTCTATATTGGGATTTTCCCTTCTCAGACTGAACTTACATTCCATATATTCCGTCTTGCTACGGCTTATGCGTAGACCACACACTTCTAGAGCTTCTCTCCATAACTCCAACTTCTTATTTAGGTCTTCCCTTGACTCTCTCATAAGGACGATATCATCGGCAAAAAGCATGCACCATGGCACAGGCTCTTGGATGTGCTCTGTGAGTACTTCCAAGACTAATGTGAAAAGGTATGGACTTAAGGATGATCCCTGGTGTAATCCTATACCAATAGGAAATTCCTCTGTCACATCACCTTGAGTCTTCACACTAGTTGTGGCCCCATCATACATGTCTTTAATTGCTCGAATATATGCGATCCTTACTCTCCTCTTTTCTAAAACCTTCCATAAGACCTCCCTTGGTACCCTATCATACGCTTTTTCCAAATCAATAAACACCATATGTAGATCCCTTTTATTACTACGATACCTCTCCATCATCCTTCTTAATAGGTATATCGCTTCAGTGGTAGATCTGCCTGGCATAAATCCAAATTGGTTCTCTGTTACTTGTGTCTCTTTTCTCAACCTCCGTTCTATCACCCTTTCCCATAACTTCATAGTATGACTCATAAACTTAATCCCTCTATAGTTTCCGCAACTTTGTATATCCCCCTTATTCTTGTAAATAGGTACCAAGGTGCTTTTTCTCCACTCATCAGGCATCTTCTTTGACTTTAAAATCTCATTAAAAAGCATGGTTAACCAGTTGATGCCTTTTTCTCCAAAACCCTTCCAAACTTCAATCGGGATATTATCAGGTCCTACTGCCCTGCCATTTTTCATCTGCTTTAGAGCCTCTTTTACCTCGAAGTCTCGAATCCTTCGATAGTAGTCAAAGTTTTGATCTTCTTCCCTTGTGCATAATCGACCAAGGCTCGGAAGAGTCTTCGGTCCCTCATTAAATAACTCGTAGAAATAGCTCTTCCACCTTTCATTAATCTTCTTCTCTTGAGCCAACACCTCTCCATCCTTATCCTTTATGCATTTAACCTGATCCAAATCTCTCGTTCTTCTTTTCCAGCTCTTTGCGATTCTATATATACCTTTTTCTCCTTCTTTCGTGCCCAAAGACTGGTAGAGACCCTCATATGCTCTTGTTTTTTCTTCACTTACAGCCACTTTTGTCTCTTTCTTAGCCGCCTTATATTTTTCCCAGTTATCTGCATTGCGGCATAAAGACCACTCTTTAAAGCATTCCCTTTTTATCTTTATCTTTTCTTGTATACTCGCATTCCACCACCAGGACTCCTTGTCTCTTGGTCCTATTCTTTTAGATTCACCAAAACTTTCTTTTGTTGTTCTTCTAATAACTTCTGTCATCTCCCTCCACATCTCTTCCGCGCTTCCATTCCCATCCCACTTTGCCTCTTCTCCTACCCGTCTTAGAAAGCTTCTTTGTTCCTCACCTTTCATCCGCCACCACCTCGTCCTTGGGTTCTTCGTATGATGTCTTTTCCTCAACTTTTGCTCAACGCAAAAATCCATGACGAGCACCCTATGTTGTGTTGTCAAACTCTCTCCCGGGATAATTTTACAGTTAATGCAAAATTTCCGGTCGACTCTCCTCAACAAGAAAAAGTCGATTTGAGAGCTTGTCATGCCACTCTTATAGGTTATAAGATGTTCGTCTCTCTTTTTAAAACATGTATTTGCGATGAGAAGATCAAAGGTTGAGGAAAAGTCCAAAATAGTTTTACCATCGGCATTGATCACCTCGAAACCATGGCCTCCGTGAATACTCCCATATCCAGTCACCTCCTCCTAAGAAAATCTTATCTCCCAAAGGTATGCCTTGAACCAAACTTTCTAGATCCTCCCAAAACCTTATCTTGTGTTGTTCGTCCAAACCCACTTGCGGTGCATAGGCGCTAATCACATGGAAAGCACCTCCCTCCACCACAAGTTTGATAGAGATGATCCGATCTCCCACCCTCTTGACATCCACTACGTCCTTCTTCCACTGCTTATCCACAATTATTCCAACCCCATTCTTATTCTTCACTTTTCCTGTATACCAAAGTTTGAAACCAGAAGTATCCAACTCCCTAGCCTTTGCACCAACACATTTCGTTTCTTGTAGGCACATAATGTTAATCTTCTTCGTTGTCATGGTGTCCACCACCTCCATAGACTTTCCTGTTAGAGTGCCTATGTTCCATGTCCCAAATCTCAACCTTCTGTCGCTTCGACCTTTACCTTTTACTTTGTGAACTAGCTTATTTACCCTCGTCCGTTCACGAAATTCAAATCATACTATAAATATCTTTTTATTTTTAATTTTTTTTAATTATTCGTAAAAATTGTCCTTTTTATGTGGGGACCATGCTCGGACACAAACCGCCTATGCATTATGTGATCCAATGTTAAGTGGTCTGCGCCCCAGCCCAAGAAAAAATATTATAATTTATTTTTAAAAAATTCCTTATTCTATTATAATTTGACTTGCAATGTTTAATTTCATAGTCAGTTCAACTTACAATAAAATAAACAAAATATTACAATGTATTCTGGTATATTTAACAAGCATGAACATCATCATTATGTGCACCAAATGAGTAAATCTAATTGAGTTTAATTTTTGACTCATTTGCTATATAAACTCAAATTTAAGTTCAAGCTCAACTTACTAGCTAATGACTTTAACTTATCAAGTTGTCAATGGATCAAATTTAAACTGATTCATGAGTTGTTGACTTTACTCACTTCTAAACCCACTTACAAGACTGCAACTGAATAATTAAACACATTTAAATAATACGAGCTTTGCAAAATACAAATAAATTAAAATCTAAATTTATTTAAACTCATCTTGTGAAATCTATGCACAGGATCCATTCCCAACTTGCCAAACCCCTCTATGAGAAAAATCTGTTCAGAATGGCCTAACTAATTGAGTTGCTATTCATTCACAAGAAAGGACAAGCCTTAAAGGAAGGAGAGACTAACATAGCCATTGATGAACAAGGGTAACAAGTCATAAGCTACAAGGCTACACAAATGGCAAAGTTTAAATACCACTCAGAAAGTTCAGCCAAATGAAGAAGACTACAGTTCTTAACTCTTTAAAGATAACAAGAGATCAGGTAGACTGAGAGCACCATCACTCTGTTGCAATAAGCAAGATTACATGGCCACTGCGCTAATCCCCTAAGGATTGTTGTTAATCATGCTCTTCAGTTCCTCATTTTCTTTGCTCAAAATTTCAATGCGCGACTCGAGCATGTTAATCATTGCTTGTGCGCTCATCATCTCAAACCTCATAGTCTCCCTTTCCTCGGAAAGTTTGTAAATCTCGCCCTGCATGCGTTTGATGAGCTTAACACAATTTGGCGGCACGGATGCCTCTAAGGAAGCATCATCAAACTCTGGTGGTTGAACGGATGGATTTCCCTTCGATTCGAGGGATTCCATCAAGGAAAACTCCACCAGTGCAGACAAGAAATGTTTTTTGGGTGCAACGTTGGTTATCGCAGTGGAGGCTGTGGTGGTGGCCGTCGGGAGCGTCGTTGCGGCGGTGGTTATTGTTGATGAACATGGCGGTTCTTGGATGGTTCGGACTGAATCTCCGTTGACATTTGAATGGTTGACATTCAAATAATGCCTCCTCCTTTTGTATATTTGGGAGATAGGCTTGGTGTTTTCTGTTTGTGGCAAAGGATACTCATCAATCTGACGCTTCGAGTTATCCTCCTTTTCAGGTGATGGAAACTCGGCCATACTCTCCCTTTTGCAGACAGCTAGCAGACTTTGAGTCTCAATGGGAAGCTTGTTCACATCAAATGGAACTTTGTTGTTAGATTGAGTATCCTGAAATTAAAATACAACAATGACATGTTAGAATGCAAAGTGCTGTACAAAGTAACATACATTAAATCCAATTCATGATGTATACAGTATAAGTTAACTCCAGATTGATCATTACATCATTTTCAAAATTTACCATAAGTTAGAGGCAACCAATCTGGTATCAATTACAGTAGGAGAAACGAAACTAAAACAAAAGATAAACGAAACTAAAACAAAAGATGAAATCTAAAACAGAACAAAATAGAACACAAGTAATGCAAGAGAAGAAAGGTGAGCCACAATTGCAATGAAGAACTATCAAAGGAAGAGAAACCAGAACTACACAGGAACAATAGGTGAAGTTGACAAGGAGTAAAGACGACTAAATTGAGCCTTTGAACTAAGGGAGAGTGCGGCCAAATTTTGATCGCCCATAAAGCACAAACTTGAAGCATCGAATGGGTGAGTATCCTTTCACCTAAATAGATCATACAAAGCCTATCTCTTAAAACGTTTCTTATGTATCTCTGGAATCAGCAGGTGTAATATTCCCCAAGACAATTTTCCCCTAATATAGGTAAACTTTCAAAGAAACAACAAACTTATCAGTGTGAGCTGGAAAACCAATTGTAGATGGGGTTCCTCTTGCTCACAAGTCATCCTCAATTTGCTTTCATGATCTCCACTATACTAATTAAAAGAACATCAATTTGCTCTCGATATACGTCAGTTCAAGAAGCTGTTGGATTCAGGATAATCCCAACAGGTAGGTTGCAATTTTCCTTACAGTAATACAAAGTAACTGACATATCCTTAATACTGGAGAATATCCATTGATCTCCATTTTCTGAATATCTCCCAACAGCTTCAATTCTATGAAGATGAACAACTTCTCTCAGGCAGCGTTTGGTAATGGGTACTGGAACTGAGACTGGGAGACTGAGACTCAGTATTGTGTTTGATTGGAACTAATATTTCAGTCTTCGTATCCAAAATTTCAATCCTTTCAGTATCTCCAAAAAGTGGAGACACCGCAAATTGAAATTTTGTGGACAGATACTGAAACTTTAACATATAATTTCTTCCCAAAATACCCTTATCCCAAAATAATAATTCTAAGTTTACCCTCGTTCAGTTCTTCAACCACCACCTCTGCCCTATCGGCTATCGCCGCTGCCAGGACCACCACCTCTCACCTCCCAACTCCACCCTATCTCTCATCCCTACCACCACACTTCTGCCATCATCCCTCCTTGCAATCCATCACCACCAACAACAATAATACCAAGAACAATATCAAAATCAGAACAATCATACTAACAACAACGATATCAAACATATCTCAAAATCAGAACAGAGGGAGAAGAGAAGAGAAGAGAAGAGAAGAGAAGAAAGGAGAGGAAGGAAGGAGGAGGAGACAGCGGCGCAGAAAGAGGAGCCGCCGACGGGTGCTGGATCAGAGTGGACCATGGGTGCTGGGCGACAGCGGCGGAGAGGGGGAGAGAGAGTGAAGAGGTCCTAAATGCGGTGGCACGGCCTGTCTCTCAGTCTCTGCCTCCCAGTCTCTCTCTCTTCCAAACGCTACCTCATTTAGGGAAAAAAGAATACCTACCAACTAAGGACTAGGTCAAAATTCTCCGTCAAGGATAGCGTGAAATCTCCGCAATAAAATCAATGATCATTCAGTTACTTCAATATCTTCTAATATCTTCTAGGGTATAAGTATGATCTGTCAAGTATTTACCCACTTTCCACTACTAGTCATATGATAGAATATGGAATTAATGGTAAGCCGGTTGATAGATAGTCCGAGGCAAGCCCTCAATTACAGTTATAGAGCTGTCAATCATAACGAGTATGCGCAGCTGCAGTTTTAGTACAAGAGAGAGGGGGGTGGAGATCAGAGAAGCAGGAGGCTAAATCTGTCCAGTGGCTCAAGCCAACCCACAGGACCCAGACAACCCAATGTTGAATTGCCAATGTCACACTACCCTCTGAAGCTTCCATATTCACATTTCCCCACATTTTCAAGTCCCTCTATTGCTGCCAAGTGTAAATTCGGTTCAACAATTCTCCCATCAGTATAAGCATTTCCTCGATGGGGCCTTTTTCTAGTTCATTCCGATTTCTAACCTTGATCATTCCCTCTCTTCCTTCCCTCATAGACCTTCAATGTCCTCCCTTGGGCACGTAGCCTTATAGACCATCTCCTTCTTGCTTCTCTTCTCTGCTCTTCTTTGGTAAGTATGTGCTATAGAGGCCCATATAATAAACTTCAAAATGTTTATTGCAAAACCAGAAATCAACAAATATGAGATAACCACCCAATGCACCATACTCATAGGGGCAACAGAGGCTACTTTCCTGAAGTAAAATAGCATTGGCAATTCCAACTTCATGTCAGTAGCATTAGATACTATCAAGCCCCTTGTCAATTGACCCAAACAATCAAGGAAGTTTACCAAATTATCTGAAGCACCAGTTAGAAGCTCCATCCTCCTTACTGACGATAGAGTCTTCTCTTTATAATAATAACAATAAAAGGGGTGACATGATTCTTGTAAATTGGCAAGAAAGACAAGGTCCAGATTAATTACCTCATTGTCTCTCTGGACATGCAACTTTCCATGTTGCAAGAACCTCTCCAAGATAAAAATTATTTAAAGTAAGGAAAAGCAATCAGATTTTAATTACAAGCTAAGTACACAAGTATAGATGGGGAAAAAGTTGCTGCTCATAATGGATTCTGACCAGATAAACAAAAGTATCACCTACAATTTTACTCAAAACAGAATAGTACTCAGTTCTCAAATTCCTGATCTTCTAGAAAGGTCATAAGAAACAACAATTCCTGATCTGCTAGAAGGGCGGAAGTAATCGGGGAAATACTCTTATTGGGCATTTACATTGCGCATTTACAAGTGCGTTAAGGATGGGCAAGCATTAAGGGTACAAAAGGGGAAACTTTTATATTGAGAAAACAAGATTTAATGCATTTAATGTCAGTGAAGACTTGAAACTTAATTTTTTGGAATAAGAAACCCATTTGTATCCATAATTATTGCTCTAAGGGCACTCCTTAACAAAACCTTTTAAAATATGGGAATGCTGCAAAGGTTCCGAACCACTCGGCATAGTTACCAATTCTACTATTAATTAACGTGCACAAATGTCGCCGACTTTTCATATATCGAATTCTTTTTTAGCACGTGAATTCAATAAAGCATCAACACAATTATTTCCAGGTGAATCAACACAATTAACCATATTCACAATGATTAAATGATAACCAAAAAGTATCCCCTCCTTCCAATAATATAGATAGCTTTTGACAAATCAGTAAATTCAAAAGTCAATGTATCTAAGATCAATTTGTGCTCAAATACATCAACTTTTGAAATGTACTCAGTTTGTCAAAAGCTAACAATATTGTTGGATGGAGGGAGTACCAAAGGGAACAAACCTGTGCAACATTGTTTCTCCTGTCGCTGCATAAAGTGCGACCGTTGCTTTCAATGCGTAGAGGATGAGCAACAGTAACGGTAACATCCTCTACAGGTTCTGCCCCAGGAACCAATGCCGATGCATCATCCCACTCCTCTTCAACGAAAGGTGCATAACGTTGCCCATTCGGAGGTCCTATGTTATTTTTGTGAAAAACTCTACACAAAACATATGCATCCTTCTCCATCCGAAAGAGAAATGCACAAAAATGATTAACCAGCTGTTGAGATATAATAACAATGGCCATACTGTAGTAGAGCACATAGCAAACTAAACTTTCCACGTTTACTAGACAACAAAGTTTCAAACTCCTGCATCCAAGTTTTACACAACAATTTGTATTTTGGAACCAAATAAAACAACAAAGCTCCCTTTTTTTAAGCAACAACAAAGCTCCTTATTTTATCAACATCAAAATGAGGATAGCCCTCATACGTGGTTCGCCATGGTAAAAAACACATTAGGCTCACCTCACACTTCAAGTTGTAAACTCAATAATCTCACCTGAGGCTGAGAGGATCCAGACCTAGCCCTCTCCAGCTCTTCGTCGACGAGTCGGTACTCATGCATGACCCAATTGGTCCTCTTACCATCTGGGGCTCTTCCACTATGGAACACCAGAGTTTTCTTCAACCCCACGGTCCTTTGTTCATGCTTAACCGGACGATCGTTCCCTGTAGCCTTCCAGTATCCTTTGCTTGTGGCCCTGTTCATCCTCCCACCATTGCCATACTTCTTGTCCAGTGCACTAAAGAAGTACCATTCTTGGTCCCTAGTCTTCAACCTCGACTTATCTAAACAAACATTCAACCAAACATCATCTAAATGAGTTAACAAGCACAACAACAACACACCCCAAGAAACAAAACATCACCAAGTCTAAATTTTTTTCACAACCCATTACAAATTCAACTAGAAAATCAAAACCCATGACAAAAAAACACACATTCAGCGAAGAACAACAAATTCAACAAGCTTTGATTTTTACAGCACAAATGAAGAAAAAAAGGAGACAGATTTAGGTAAAACGGAGTAACCTGCAAGGTCCCAGGGTTCGCTCCTGTAGATGTCAACCTCAGAAATTGCATCAAATCGGAAGCTTTTGCCACAAACCTTGCGCTTGAGGTAATAGATAACAAGCTCCTCATCCGTAGGATGGAACCTGAAACCAGGAGCAAGAGAGGTAGGAGGAGCAGCAACTGCAGTAGCCACAGCAGTAGTAGCAACAATAGCAGGAGAAGAAGGTGAAGCAGATGGTGAAGGTGCAGATGCTGATACTCCTCCTGATGGTCCTGCTTGGGTCAATGAAGGTAGAGACGGCAGTGGCGGCGGCGGTGGTGGGGTGTGTGTGGCTGTTGCGGTGGTGGTGGATGGTGGTGGTGGATGAAGAAGGGTTTCACGACCCATGGTGGTTTCGGGAGGAGAGAGATTAGGGCTTCGAAGAGTCTGTGTCTGTGTGAAGTTTGCCTAAGCAAAACGGAAAAGATGGGGCGTCTTTGATTGAGGGTCAAGCAACAAAAGAGAGAGAGAGAGAGAGAGAGAAAGGGTACCTTCAATGTCAAGAAATTCTTAA
>NC_029793.2:127067731-127070243 GCF_000816755.2 Arachis ipaensis | reverse complement strand
TTCGAGAAAAAAAAAATCCTTTTCATTTCTTTAGATTTTTCTAAAAGAGATATTCTTTTAGTTGGTGGGTAGCACTAGGGTAAATGAATAATTTCCAAATGGTATTGGATAATAAGGGATTCAGATGGGACTTCCAAAGAAACCAGAAAATCTGGGTTTGCTTGCTTTTACTAATTTACAGTGGCAAATTTGGAAATATATCACTGGGTGATTTATTTCTTTTTTCTATTTATGAGGTAGTAATTTGGGACCATTTTTGGAGCACATTTCCCATATATGGCCCATTGTTGTTATCCTTTTGTTCAAGGACTGTACATCTATGTATATATTCTTTGTCAAGCCAAATATATTTTGCAAATCAAAATCATTACTTGTTTTATTATTTCAACAAGGAAATATCACTTGTTGATGAGAAATTCTTAGGAGTTAGGAGTCATAATTATATATTTATCTTCAAATATCTTTTACTAAGTAAAAAGTATTGTACAGGTAATTTTTATTAAATCTTAATAATAAATACTTAGAATTTATAATTTAAGATTTTAAATTTTAAATATAAAATTTAATTTTTTGTACTTTTCTTTTTATTTAATTTTATCTTTAATAGCAATAAGTTAATTATATATACCCTCTTTTTGGTTTTTTTTTAAATGATTATTATGCATTTTATGCTAACGATACAGTTTTTACTATTGTTTTCTCATCTTTGTAAATTCTAATATGATTTTATTGTTGTCTTTCTTTTTTGGTAGGAGGAGATTATGAGCTTTTTAAAACTCATGAATATATTAATTTATTATAACTTCCTATAACAAAAACAAGTGACTCAAAATTATTTTTATTTCATCTTTAACATTCTTAGCTTGTTCTATCAAATATTTTTTGTTATTATATAACATTTACTGGTATTTGATTATACTAATTGCTAATTATTATTTAATAGAAAATTAAAAATAATACACTTTTAGTACTCCTTTGTTTAGTTAAACAGTTTGTTAAGCTCTCTTATCGTTAATTTTTGCTGAACTGTATAAAATTATTTAGAGTAATATAATTATATATTTGCTTTATATTCAACTTTTATTTTCACACAAACAAAAATCAAATTTCATTTTTCTTATCGCTCCATCTCGATTCCATGTCTTCTGAAGGGCCTTTTAAGGTTTTTAGTAGGAGGCTCTTCCATCAGATTTTGAATGTTAAACTTCTCCAAAAAAAAAAACATGTTTACTATATTTTATTAACCTTTAATTCTTATCAACTTCTTAATTAATAATTTCATACACATCTAATACGATTTTATTTTAATTTTAGTTTTATTGTATTATTTTAACAAGCTAAAATTGTTGGACAACTTAAACTCAGTCATTAACAACCTAAAATTATTGTTCAACAACTTCCAATTATTAAAATATTATTTTTTAGGTTAAAAAGAGAATATTTTTCTCATCATTTTATTAACCTTTAATTATCATAACATATTCATATTAGTGATGAAATCTCTTGTATGATTAGTATTTCTATGATTATATTAATCTTAATTATATTTTTCATAAAAATTTTTTAACAATGTCAGCCACATAAATGATAAAAAAACAAATACAATTAATTATTTATGATACTTTAAAAAATTAATTTGATTAATTTATTTTTTGGATACTAATTTAAATATCGAATTAACTTTAAAAAATTATTTTAAGTATTAACTCAAATAAAAAAGTTGCAATTATTTTCTTAGACATTATTTTGTTTTTTTTTTTCACCTCACACTCATTCCTGTTAAGAAGTATATATAAAAAGAAAGAAAAAAAAATTATGCTCATTCATTTATATTTCACGCACACACAAAACAAAATTAAAATAATCTTAAAATTAAATATTCAATGCTTCATTTACCTCACAATTAACTTGGGGTGGTTTTGGAATATTCAAAGACTTGATATCTATTTCCCTAATTTCTGGCAAGTTATTCATGGGATGAATGTAAATTATTAGATTTTCCGCCGATTTAAATCAACGTTTCCAATATCATGGTGCATCAGAAACGCCCAAAAGCTGATTTTAGACTGACCCTATCAATTTAATTAAACAAGCTAATTTTATTTTTTTTAAAGTAAAATTACTAATATTTTTACAAAAATTTTGGAGAACTATACCCTATTGCCCATACAAAACTCCGCCACTGACTATGGGAGTGTAGTGTAAGAAATGGAATGACTCCTTAGAGTTATTCCAGTTCATATCCGTCCTCAATTCTCCTGTGTATAGAAAAAGTGATAACTCAAATCTTTGATGCTAATTAAATTAACAATAGTTCCTCTCATAAATAATTATAAGCTGAAGTTTATTGTTTTCTTAACCCTTGTCAACTTCATAAGTCACAAATTCTTTTCAATATTTTATTATTATTATTATTATTTGATAAAAGTTAAATGTCGTTTTCCATTATACAGTTTTTTCTATTACATGTTTTATATATTGATGTTGGTTAATTAAATATAACACATAACTA
>NC_029793.2:127062759-127067129 GCF_000816755.2 Arachis ipaensis | reverse complement strand
ACTACTTTATCGAAAAAAAAATCCACTTCCATTCGTATTGTGTAATGAATATAACAAAAGATTTGTCCTATAATATATACACACTAAAAATTAATTAATTAACTATCAAATCAACCGCAATATATATTTACAGATGTTATTTTATATATTTTTAATAAAATAATAAACTATTAAAATAATTAAATCTATCAAAATTAAATAATCAAATGTTTTTATAACAATATAATACAAAGATTATGAATAACAAATATGCATTCATATTTTTTTTTCTTCTTGTCTAAATATGCTATGACTGATTTTTTTACAGGTATACGTTATATATATAATGATATTATATTGTATCCATTTTAATTTTATAGTTTGACAGCTGCTCTCTTTACTTATTTGCCAAATTAAGGTTGCATCTAAAGTTCAACGCTTCAATGGAGTTTAGTGTTACATCTAATTTTTTTGCATTGTAATTGGATTAGAAAAAGTGATGAGAAATAATATAAAAAAAATTGATTATATTACGTGTACACTAAAATTAACTACTTAAATCAGTTATTATTAGTATAAAATATATGTTAGAATATAAATATATATTAAAAATAAATAAATTATATATATATTTATACACAAATATATTAATAACTGATTTTAGTGACTAATTTTAGTGTACGAATAATATTTTTAATAAAGAAATTAAGCATCTCCAAGGCTCCAACAGCATGCAAGAAAGGAATGAAAAATGAGAGCAGGGCCCAATCCTAATGCTACTAGTAAATAGTGATATTATATGGCATAGCCTTTTTGCCTCTTTCCTTCTTTTTTATTTTGCCATCCATCCTCAGTCATCAAATTTTTCGAGGATGGTCAAATATCCATGTAAGAGTTCATTCTTAGTGTGTGGGAGGGAGTGTGTGAGTGTGTTTATATGAAAAAAATAAAAAGAGAGTTCACATTTAAAAATACAAGTTAGAACTTAGAACATAGCTCTTTTTTGTAAGGGATAACTAGGGGTGCACATGGCCCGGCTCGTCTCGAAGACCTGGCCCGCCCTTGAACATTTTAGGAATTAATTTGGTGTGATTTTACTGGGTTTAGAGTCGAATAAGGGTCTCAAAAGTAGACCCGGTCATTATTTTGGATCGGATCTGGGCCATTGCTCGGGTCACCCGAACTCGGCCCGATGTCCCAGTCATCATACATAATTAATATTTTGTATTATTAGTGATGGATCATGGTTATTCTTACGTGGAATTTAAGTATTGTAAACTTTAATATTTTGTGTTATTAGTCATTATAAGACTATAAGTTAATGTTTTATGTTTAGAATGCATAAGACTTTAGACTAATGCATAATATTGTATTATTTGTATTGATTTAAATATTTGGTGTTATTAGATAATATAAGTATTGATTGTGGTAATACTTTAATTTTGAAGAAGGGTTGGTTCTTGTTATATTTTTCTAAGTGAATTTTACCATGTCAAATAATGGTTGGAGTTTTGAAAATTTGGATATTTTTACATGCTAGTTTACAAGATAGTATCAACGTAATGTAATGTTAACGGCCTAGTTTTCACCCGATTTTTACCCGATATAATTGTGGCCCAAAAGTGTGTTGGTTTCATCGGGTCTAGGATCGAGTTCGGGTCTAATAAATAGATTCGATATATGTTTCGGGTCGAATCTGGGTTACATCAAACCCGGCTTCACCCGACCCATGTGCATCTTAGGAATAACTATTCATTCGGTAGTCCAAAAATTTAGTCACTCACAAAAAAATTTTAAAAATATTATTAATAAAATAATCACCCGATTTATAATTGTGGCCCAAAAGTGTGTTGGTTTCATCGGGTCTAGGATCGAGTTCGGGTCTAATAAATAGATTCGATATATGTGATATATGTTATTTGAGTCACATCAAACCCGACTTCACCCGACCCATGTGCACCCCCTAATTCCCGTTAATATTTTGGTATCAAACGGTGGACCTACACCCTTATATTATTTCAACTTTCAAGTTGTTTTTCATAGAAATTCACACAGAAAAATGATGTTTTTAATTTGGTCCGAATATATAATAATATTGAAATTAAAGCAAGTAGTGTGTGTGCTAGTCTTAGTTAATTGTGTTCTATTTAAAAATGTGGTCAAACGTTGCATGCAGTCAAACCTAATGTGAAATTTTTTTATATGTTAATTTTAACTAATTTTTTTTCTTAAGACTTTTTTAATTTACTTTTTTTCTTTGCCTTCACTTATTAGGATCTTATTTCAATTAAAAAAATATATTATTCGTCTTTCTCGTAATTTTAATAAAACTATCACTGACTTTAAATATTCTATTTCACTTTTAAATGTTTTATTAGGGGAGTTTTAGATATTTTTCTGACATGTGATTTTTTATGTTCATTTAAATGTTAACGTGAGTTAAAAATAAAATTTTAAAAAAATTAACTGATATTGATCGATAAATAATTAGTTTTCTAGTTGGATATTTCTGTTAAGCCAATTTGTAAACTCCATTTTATAGAAATGGAATATGATTGATGTTAATTAACTCAATTTACTATGATATCTTGTTAACTCAATTGGCCATACATTATAGCAAGATATCTCTATTTCTTTCGTAAAATTTAATATAATCAGGTCAGGATAATCAAATTATTAATAATAAAACTCATATGCTTGTAGTAATTTAAAAAAATTGTAGTGGTCTGATGGTGGAGTTGGGTGATTTGAGCTTATAAAGGCAGCAACTATATCTGAAAAAACAGAACAAGAAGAGGAAGGGTAAGAGCTGTAAAATTCTCTAAACAGAAAGTTAGTTATTTTAGGATAAGATCAGTTAAGTTAGTTATGACTCTCCACTTGTTGTAACTGATTCAGTTTGTATATAAATATATGGTGGTGGCTGATTTTTAGCGTACGAATAATCTTTTTGATTGAGGAGTGCTAGGAGGCCAGCAACTTTTGGTATTTGTAGCCATCAAATAGTCATCAATGATAATTTTAATGGTGCGAGATTGGTGTGAGATTTCATCCAATTACTCACTTTTTCCTTTCTGGTTACATGCTGGACAGAATTTGAAAAAGTTACTTGCTCCTAAACTTTTCCTTTTTTGATTAGCAATAGGGAGCAATCCATATGAAATTTGACGTTTTTATACATCAATTAAACTTTATTTTTTTCTCGAAGATGTGGCCAAATTTAATTTCTTTCTTGGCCTTGAAAAAGCAATACATAAAAAATATATATGCTGGATTTACTATCCAAAACCAATATGATATGCCTATACAAACCTATACATTTATTAGATTAATTTGTGAGCGTGAACCTAATGTATTAATAAATTTAGGCTTTTAAATTAGCTCAAGTTTAGAATTATTTTATGACCGTTTAAGTTAAATGCATATCAGATTATAAACTCCTGATAGACCGCCTAATCTATTTACATTCATATATGAAAGTTAGATTTATATTTTTTAATAAATATATGAAAAACTTTTATTTGTATTTTATTAGTTCTTAGATAATTTAAATTTCTAGCTCAATTTAACATTTTATTGTTAAAATGTTCAATAATAAGTTTTGGGTTGAGTTCAGACATCAGACTTTCGAACAAACTAGACTCGACCATTTAAACAAGTCTTTGGGTAAAAAACACATATAAGTCAATGGCAGACTAAAATTACACAAATAAGCCAAAACGAAAATTGCTTTATGAATCCACCAATGCACGTTTATATGTAGTTCGAATCAGTTAAATTCGAATTCCATTTCTATATAATTCGAACCAGGTAGATTCGAATTATACACAAACACACGTACACACTAATTCGAACCAGCTGGGTTCGAATTACACACAGTAAATTAATAATTTATTAAAAAAAATTATTAAAAAATTTATTAAAAAAATTAATAATTTAAAAATTAAAAAAATATATATTTTTATTTCATACGTTAAAAAAAAGCTAACAAAATATTTAATTAAAGCTAACAAAATATTTAATTACGAGACTTCTTTAAAATATTAATGAGCTATCAATTTGAATTCCATACAATACTTTTCTCTGTCCATTTTTAATAGTTCATGAATATTTTTTAATAAATTTTTTTAAATTATACTACAAAAAATATTTTATCATATGCAAAACAATTTAAAAAAATGGCTTAAAAAATGTTAGGAGTACTATAAAAATTTATAATGTTATAATAACTTAGGTAAATACATGCATGTACTCAAATTTTAAATAAAATACTCTACATAGTCAATAATAATTTAGAAATGAAAGAAAATATTTTATTCCATACAAAATAATTAAAAAATATATTTTATTCTATACAAAATAATTTTAAAAAATGGCTTAAAAGATGTTAT
>NC_029793.2:127061793-127062603 GCF_000816755.2 Arachis ipaensis | reverse complement strand
AAAAAAAGCTAACAAAATATTTAATTACGAGACTTCTTTAAAATATTAATGAGTTATCAATTCGAATTTCATACAATGCTCTTTTGTCCATTTTTAATAGTTCATGAATATTTCTTAATAAATTTTTTTAATAAATTTATTTAAATTATACTACAAAAAATATATTATCCTATGCAAACTAATTAAAAAAAATGGCTTAAAAAATATTAGGAGTACTATAAAAATTTGTAATGTTCTAATAACTTAGGTAAATACATGCATGTACTCAAATTTTAAATAAAATACTCTACATAGTCAATAATACTTTAGAAATGAAAGAAAATATTTTATTCCATACAAAACAATTAAAAAATATTTTATTCTAATACAAAATAATTTTTAAAAAATGGCTTAAAAGATGTTATGAGTATTATAAAAGTTTGTAATATTCTAGTAATTTAAGTAAATACATGATAAAAATATATTTTCTTTAATTTCTAAATTATTATTAACTATGTAGAGTATTTCTTTAATGTCCTAAGTCATTAGAACATTACAAATTTTTATAGTACTTCTAACATCTTTTAAGCCATTTTTTAAATTATTTGAGTTCGAATTTAGCTAATTTATACTGCATATAAACGTACATTGATGAATTCACAAAACAGTTTTCATTTTAGCTGATTTGTGTAATTTTAGTCTGCCATTAGCTTATATGTATTTTTTACCCTTATTTCACATGTAATAGGCTAAATTTAAGCTATAATATAGACCTAACCTTTTAACAATAAAGTTTAGACTAGCCTGATCTATTTTCGTTCCAGTTGCGTT
>NC_029793.2:127052003-127061763 GCF_000816755.2 Arachis ipaensis | reverse complement strand
ATTTTAAATTGATAAAATATATAATATTTTTTATAAGTGATAAATAATTTATTTATTTATTTCAATTTATTTTAAAAATATTTCAATAATTATTTAAAATGTGGACATAAAACTTAAGGTAAAATTCAATTTTTAGATTTTTAATTTTTGTATGGAGAAAATTAGCATACCACCTAATTGTTAGAAGGATGGATGAGATAAAAAGTGGACAGATGATAAATGATAAAAGAGACCTAAAAATCTATATATAAAATTATCAAAAGAAATCTATATATCAACAATCTTATTATAGATACGATACATAATAAGATACAATAGTGTCATTTAATTCATGTAATCAATCTCATTTATTAGGATAAAACTTCTTTGTTGTTGTAATTTTTTTAAATTTTTTATCATTTGTATAAATAAATTACAAAAAACTGGCTTAGAGTGAAATAATCAAATAAAAATATCTTATTTTTTTAAAAAAATTTATAAAATTGCATGATTTATAGAGTCTTTTTAAAGTATATTTCTCTATATTTCACTACAAAAAAATCTGGTTAAAATGACGGTTTTTTTGGGTATTTACGGCGTTTGAACCGCCATTATTACCAGAAACAGTGGTTTCAAAAAAAGACGTAATTCTGTGTGTCATTCTGGTTATTATGGCGATTTTCAGAAAACCGCCACAATTCTCTGAGTTAAAACGGCGGTTTTTGAATAGGTTAAAACAGCAGTTTAAACCGCCATTATTTCCAAATAAGACGGCATGTTTTTTGTTGGTTAAAATGGCGGTTCAAACCGCCGTTATTTCCAGGATGAAAATGGCATTTTCGGTTGGTTAAAACCTGACAGAGCAGCATTTTAGTTGGTTAAAACGACATTTTTAGTTGGTTAAAATGGCGTTTGAAACCGCCATTTTTATCGAGTTAAAATGACATTTCATGTTGTTTAAAATGACAGTTACAAACCGTCTTTTTTATCGGATAAAGTGACATTTTTATCATTTACAAAGACAAATTTTAACCGTCATTTTTATCGAATTAAACAAATAATTTTTTCAATAACAAAAAATCAATACTCATAAATAAAATATTATATAACTCATAAACAATATATTAAACATAATATATTATTTTTTATTATTAAAATCAAAAGTAATAACCCCTTTACAAAACCTTGTCTTACTAAACTTACCAAAATACAAGCATTGCAATAAACACTAATCAGTCAAATTATACAAATAAAGTATCTAACATAACATAATTTTTTAATTATAAATGTCTTAACATGTAATTCTTAATACATAAAATCTTCTTCATAATTTTTGGTGCACTTTGTCATGATAATCTCTGTCCTCACTTCAATTTTTTTTTTAATTATTTGTTTCTAGAGTGCTTATTTACACAATATTATTTCTCTCAATAAATTTAAGATACAAAATAAACCAAAATAGCTCAAAACCATACCTTAGAAATTTTCCTAAGATTTCTTTTCAGAAATCAGGTGAAGTAAGGCTCTTCTTGTCTTCCATCAGTGGAAACTTGATGGAAACAATTGCCTCAAAGTTGAAATCCTTGCTTCTCCACCATAGACCTGGAAAATCATCACTACTATTTCTTAAAATCAATGAAAATGGAATCACCTTCCTAATTATAGAATATGGCAATCACTTGCAGACAAGTAGCAGACAAGTCTTTCAAGTGTCAGACTAAGAAATAGCAGACAAGTCTTTCAAGCATCAAACTAAGAAGCAACATAATTAAAAAAATATTATGCGAGGCAAAATAGACGCGAGTGCCGTTGTCGAATCTCGTATAGAGGGCAGAATGAAGAAGGACAAATTGTGGAAAGTAATTAAGTAACATTGAGAATGGAACCATTTGTATGTGTTGCTTAAATTTAAGTTGAATCCGCATTTCAAGTAAGTGTTGTCATTTTCAGGGGAGGATACAGCCACGAGACACTGATTTGAACCAAAATCAAAACAATATCCTTTCTTGTCTTGGATATATATGAGTAAAACACATGCATATATTTCCAACTTATACTATTAACCTCCTTTACTTATATAAAGAGCATATATAACTATACACACGCAACCATGTTTTCTATGAATTACTTAGTTTACACCATAGAGATATTCAGATATAATAATAATAGCAAAACAATTAAGAAGATTCCTCCAATCCATAATTAGATTACCATCCCAGTTAAGTTTCTTCTTTTCTCTTTTTCTCATTTTAAAAAATCTTTTTGGTATAGACAAAAAATTGTTATTATTCAATTCTGATGTGCCTCCTTAGTTGAGAAAACACTGCTGCGCCTTATCTCACATATATATATATATATATCATCAGCTTGTTGAGGATATCGCAGCCAGTTTATAAGAGCATTTTCGAGTGTTTTGATATGTGGAACACAGATTAAATCCTAAAATAGTTGTTAAAGTTCTACAAATATGAAAATTGTTAATTCAGTAATTTTTAATTTCTCCCACTCCCAAAATTAGAAAGTATCACATATTTGATATTTGACATAAAACATATAAATCCAACAGTCTAATTAATCACCTTTTCAAGTTTTAACTCATCTGACACTAGTAGAGCCACATTAAAACAGCAATGAAAATATGATGATGAAATAATTTAGTTACAGTCAATTTTGAAATAGTTGAGATTGTGTTTGGTTTCACCATTAATCTCTTTCAATCAATTTATAGAGTGTTTTTCTCTTTCTTTTATGAAAATTGAACAACAAAATAGAGCATATACATACTGAGAATAAAGAACAAGAAAAATTTTGAGTACTATGCTGAGATTCAAACCAAATAAATTAAATTTTTCATCTAATCTAAGGCAAGCCTAAGAGAATCTAATAGAATGAAATATTTTCAAGAGAACAAAGGAAAATAGGGAGAAGAACCTAATCATGAGTCTGCCGGAAGAGAAACTCGCAGCTCAATAGCTCGATGGACGAGATTGCCGGCGCAGGAGAACGCCGCAGGAAGAGATCACCGCTGGAGGAGACGTCGCAGGAGGAGACGTCGCCGAAGGAGACCGTCACTGGAGAAGACGCCACAGAAGGAGGTCGCCGCTGGAGGAGATGTTGTCGGAGGAAACTGTCGCTGGAGGAAATGCCGCTGGCAGGAGGAGATCATCGCAGGAGGAGATAGCCATTGGAGAAGACGTTGCAAGAGGAGGTCGCCGCTGGAGGAGACTTCGCCGGAGGAGGTCGTCACTGAAGAGGATTGTCGTCGGAGGAGAGATCGTGACAGAAGAGATTGCAGTGGCATAACTTCAAGATTTCTCTCACAGTGGCAGCGTTTCAAAGTGGGAATGAGGAGTGATTAATTTAAGGTTGAGCATTTTATACAAGTTGATAATGGCGTTTTAAAACCGCCAGAATTCAAAACAACCGCTGTTAATTACAAATTAATTACGGCAACACTAAGAAACGACATAATATTCAAATATTAGGGCGTTTTTATAGAACCCCCATAATATTAATGTCATTTTATATCATTCTTCTGTAGTGTCTATTGTATGTTGTCAAATAAATATTATTTAAAGATCAAAATGATAGATGATTTATTTTTGTGTGTATATATATGTATTTTGAATTTTTTAATAAAATAAATAATTATTAAATGAGTAAAGTATCGTTTTTATCCCCAATATTTGGGGTAAGTCTCAAAGTTGTCCCTAACATTTTAATCGTCATATTTAAGTCTCTAACGTTTTAAAATTAGCTCAATGTTGTCCTGTCGTTAGGGATCCGTTAACAGAATTGACGGCAGGACAAAATTAAGACGATTTTGAAACGTTAGGGACTTAAATAGAACGAAAACATTGGAGACAAAAACGATACATAGAATTAAATTTTAATTTTATCCTTCAATAATATCAATTTTTTACTGTAATAATATTCAACTATTTTTTAATCACATCTAAGTAAATTACACTTAATCACACTACTTTCATTCTAAATAATTTTTTTATATTTTTATATTAACTTATAACTTTAAGTGTAAAATTATAAAAAAATAAATTTATTTAGAATGAAAGTAATGTGATTAAGTGTAATTTACTTAAATGTGATTAAAAAATAATTGAATACTATGTACAGTAAAAAATTGATATTATCGAAGGATGAAACTAAAATTTATTTCTATGTATCGTTTTTGTCCCCAATATTTTCGTCCTATTTAAGTCCCTAACATTTCAAAATCGTCTCAATTTTGTCCCGCCGTCAATTCTGTTAACGGATCCCTAACGGTAGGATAATATTAAGTCAATTTTGAAAGGTTAGGGACTTAAATAGGACAATTAAAATGTTATGGACAACTTTAAAACTTAGCCCAAATTTTAGGGACAAAAACAATACTTTACTCTTATTTAAATTTAGTAAATAATAATATTTTTAGTGATGACAAATATGATCGATTTAGTTGTGTTAAAAGTTTAAAAGTGTTTTAATTCTTATATTAGTGTTGCAGGCCCAAATATTAGTCACGACTCCGATTACCTGAATACAATCAGGCAAGGCCAGCAAGAAAGCCTCAGGGACTACATGACGCGCTTCACAAAGATAGCCATGAGTATACCCGACCTCCACCCTAAGGTGGAACTGCACGCCATAAAAAGCGAACTGCGACCAGGAAAATTTCAGGAAACTATCGCCGTAGCCAAACCTAAGACTATGGCCGAGTTTCGCGAAAAGGCTAAAGGTCAAATCGACATCGAGGAACTTCGGCAAGCTCGAAAAATAGAAAAGCCTCATTACAGAGACGATGACAGAACTCAAGACAAAAAGAAGAACTTCAAACCGACTTCGCGATATGAATCCTACACTCAATTCAACACCAAGCGCAATGATATCATCAAGGAGATCTTGAATTCAAAGTTGATCAAACCGCCAAGAAAAGCCGGTAGTTACCCATATTCAAAAAGAGCGGACAGATCAAAATACTGCTCTTTCCACTAAAAGCACGGACACACTACCGACGAGTGCATCATCGCCAAAGACCTTCTGGAGCGATTAGCTCGGCAAAGCCACCTGGACAAGTACATCGGCGGCCACATACAGTGACAAACAACCCCCTCTGGTGAACAAAACTCGGCGACACAGCATGGCCGAGATAAAGATCGGCCAGACACCAACCATCCCGATCAACCAAGACGTGTTATTAACTGTATTTCCGGAGGTTTTGCAGGTGGAGGAACTACAAGCTCGGCAAGAAAGCGATCTTACTGAGCTATGCTTTCCATAGAAGCCAATCAACCTCAACAACAAACACTTCCACAGTTTTCGCAGATAACATTCCAGAGAGCCAACCACAACACTAACGTGGCAAATCTAGACGACCCGGTTGTAATCTCCCTACAGCTCGGAGATCTCCTAGTAAAAAAGGTGTTACTGGACCCAGGAAGCAGTGCCGATGTTCTATTTTATTCCACATTACAGAAAATGAAACTGAGCAATAACATCCTCCAACCTTCCACTGGTGACCTGGTAGGTTTCTCAGGTGAGAGAGTCCCGGTTATGGGCTCTGTGTGGTTACAAACCACACTCGGTGAGTTTTCCTCGTCAAAAACTTCAGATATTCAATACTTAGTAGTTGACTGTTTTAGTCCTTACAATTTAATACTTGGCCGACCTTTCTTAAATAGGTTCGGCGCTATAGTATCTACAATTCATCTCTGTGTTAAGTTTCCTCTGCAGGATAACACAATTGCAACCATTCACAGTGATATACAAGAAGCCAGGGAATGCTACAACAACAGTCTTAAAAGACCTAACTCAAACACAAAAGCCCATGTTCACAACATCGGCAGCATGGACGAACTACCATCTCTGGCCGATCTTGATCCCAAAGCGGGAAGCCTTGAAAGACCAACCCCAACAAAAGACCTGCATAAAATCTATTTCACAGAAAGCACGGACAAATTCACACACATCGGCTCAACATTATCCTCAGAAGAGAAATCATCATTCCGAGCATTCTTACAGCAAAATGCCGACCTGTTTTGTTGGACCCCAGCTGATATGCCAGGCATCGATCCATCCATCATATTCCATAAGTTAGCATTAGATCTATCTGTCCAACCAGTAGCACAGAAAAAGAAAAACCTCGGCCATGACCGAAGACAAGCTTCCCTGGAAGAAACCAAGAAGCTCATCAACGCGGGCTTCATCCGAGAAATCAGATTCACAACATGGCTGGCGAATATCGTCATGGTGAAAAAACATAACGGTAAATGGCACATGTGTGTTGATTTCACCGATCTCAACAAAGCATGCCTCAAAGATTCCTATTCTTTGCCCTCAATTGATTGCTTAGTTGATAATGCCTCTGGTTATGAAAAACTCAGCTTTATGGATGCATATTCTAAGTCTTCGCCAAACAGATAGGCAGGAACATTGAGGTCTACGTTGACGATATGGTCGCCAAGACAAAGAGCGGCAACAATCACCTTGATGACCTCGCAGAAATCTTCGGACAACTAAGACAATACAACATGCAGTTAAATCCTGAAAAGTGCGCATTTGGGGTCCAGAGCGGCAAATTCCTCGGCTTCATGCTCACCAGCCGAGGTATCGAGGCGAATCCAGAAAAATGCCGAGCTGTTTTAGACATGACAAGCCCACAAACCATCAAAGAAGTCCAGCGATTAACAGGGAGACTTGCTGCACTGTCTAGATTTTTACCTTGCCTAGCTTCTAAATCTTTATGTTTTTCCAAACTTTAAAAACGAAAAAAGCTTTCCGTTGGACTAATGACTGCGAACAAGCATTCCAAGTTATTAAAGAAAACCTTTCAAAACCACCAATCTTACAAACCCCCCATTCAGGGGGAACCATTATTCTTATATTTATCTATCACTAAATGGGCTATAAGCTCTGCTCTTGTTGCAGAAAGGGAAAAGAAGCAGTTCCCGATCTATTTTACCCACAAAACACTACAGAATTTCAAACTTCGATATCCGAGCATTGAGAAGCTCGCCCTCGCCCTTGTCTTCTTGGCCAGAAGACTCCAACCATATTTACAGAGCCATGAAATCCATGTTCGGACAGAACACCCTTTGCGACAAGTCCTTCAGAAACCTGAGCTGGCTGGCTGACTAGTAAAATGGTCGATGGAGCTATCGGAATTTGATATCAAGTACAAAGGCCAAACATCTATCAAGTCCCAATTCTTGGCCGACTTCATCGCTGAATTCTCAGTACCAGACAAAACCGAAGACTACATTGAATGGTCTTTATACGTCGATAGATCCTACAACCCACAAGGCTATGGAGCAAGTATCATACTTGATGATAACCAAGGCAACATCATCGAGCATTCCCTCAATTTTTCATTTAAAGTAAGCAACAACCAAAGTGAGTATGAAGCCCTAATTGCTGGCCTTAGACTCGCTGCCGACCTAAACATCACCGAACTTAAGGTATACTGCGACTCCTTACTCATCGTCCAACAGGTAAACAACTTATACCAAGTAAAGGACCCTTTACTTTCTAAATACCTTGACATTGTACACAACTTACTTTCAAAATTTTCTAAATACGAAATACAGCACATACCCAGGGAGAGTAATGGCCGAGCTGATATTCTGTCTAAACTCGCCAGTACTCAACCAAATGGGTCATCCCTTTATCAGTCAACACTGCTCAAGCCAAGCATTATTGAACTAACACAAATCTTAAGTGTAACACAGGAAGCAGATTGGAGATCTCCATACATAGAGTATCTCCAGACAGGGACCTTGCCAGGTGACGTCGAAAATGCTCGACACTTCCGCTGCAAGCCTCCTTTTTTACAATTTATAATAATTGCCTATATAGACGAGGATTCTCTCGTCCATTACTTAAATGTCTTTGCAGAACAGAAGCCGAGCTTGCACTTGCCGAGGCGCATGAAGGGATCTGTGGTACACACCTCGGAGCCCGAAGTCCGTCTTCCAAAATCCTCAGAGATGGACTATATTGGCCAACAATACGACAAGATTGTCAAGCAAAAGTTAAAAGCTGTAACAACTGCCAGAAACACAGTCCGATCACACATCTCCCGGCCGAACTCCTACACTGCTCCGAGGTTCTCCTCAGTCGAGCACCCACAAACAAATGGCTTAGCAGAGGCTGCAAATAAAGTAATACTACATACTCTAAGAAAGAAACTGGATGATGCAAAAGCCTCTGGGCCGAGCTTATCCCAGAGATCATATGGGGATACAACACAACAATTCACTCAACCACAAAGGAAACACCCTTCCGGTTAGTCTATGGTTCAGACGCAATGATACCAGTGGAGATCTCCCAATCCTCACTGCGCACTGAAACGGCCGACCACACTACAAAAGACATAGCTCGGCAATCCAAACTTGACCTCATAGAAGAAGTCAGATCGTCCACAACAATCAAACAATTGGCTATGCAACAACTCACCGCTCAAAGATATAATAAAAGACTTCACCCAAGGTCTTTCCAAGCAAATGACCTTGTGCTCAGGAAAACAGAACAAGCTAGACGACCATCAACTCATGGCAAACTAGCAGCCAATTGGGAAGGCCCTTACCGAATCACAGAAGTCATCGGCAATGGAGCTTACCAACTACAAACCTTAGATGGTAAAGATCTGCCTAATACTTGGAATGTATCTTCTTTAAAGCTATATTACAGTTAAAACCAGAGACAGGCAAGTACTCTTTTTCCTACTACCAAGATTTTTCCCAAAAGAATTTTTCTTGGAGAGGTTTTAATGAGGCTAGCCTACCTGGGCCTTTGAAATCAAAGGTTTTACAATAAATAAATTTATTATCCAATCAATACTCTTTGCATTTCATACTTCTCATTTATTTGATATTTATACCACCGATCTATACTCCGAATCGACCATTCAGTAACAATCAGTCCAAACAGCCAAACTATAATCTAACTCCGACCATTCGGATACTATCAATCAAACGAACTACCGATCTATATTCTGAATCCAATCATTCAGATTCTATCCTTCAAACAACTAACCGATCTAACTCGGAATCCGATCAATCAGACTCTATCAGTCAAACAAACCGAACTTACTCCAAAATTGATCATTCGGAACATCTCAGACAAACTAAACATCCGATCTTAAATTGGAAGTCGATCATTCAAAATTTATCAATCAAATAACCGATCTAACTCGGAATCCGATCATTCATAATTCTTCAATCAATCAAACAAATAACCAATCTAATCATTTAGAATTCATCAATCAACCCATCAAATAACTGATCTTAGTCAGAATCCGAACACTATGATACTATCATTTCAATCAAATCACCGATCATAATCCGCACCCGACCATTCGGCAAATATCAGTTAAAACAAATAGCTGATCTTAATAACAGATCGCCGAGCAAATACTCGTAAACCGACTTTATAAAAAATAACTACCGACCACTAAACAAAATCCAGTTACACAAAATATTATCAATGCCTATTAATCGGCATCTCAATAAACTCGGCCTACTCGGCCTTTCTGTGATACTTTTCCATCAAAATGGCATCATACCATTAACACAATTTTACCTAATAACAAATTGGCTCTAAGCCACAATCAGAACTGGACAAAATTAACCTATTAATAACTACCAAACAAAATCCAGTTACACAAAATATTATCAATGCCTATTAATCGGCATCTCAATAAACTCGGCCTACTCGGCCTTTCTGTGATACTTTTCCATCAAAATGGCATCATACCATTAACACAATTTTACCTATTACCTAATAA
>NC_029793.2:127033272-127036034 GCF_000816755.2 Arachis ipaensis | reverse complement strand
GTGTACAATATATATATATATATATATATATACAAACACTACAAATACCCAAAAGCCAAATAAATAGTTTCCATGAACAGTAGCAAATTTAAGTCCAAAAACATAAACAGTCATAAGCTCATAATAGGAGCAAAACAATCTACCAACATACATGTTTAAACACACAAACAAAAATAGCATACTAAACATTTTCATCCTCCTCTTCTTCAGCACCATCGTCATCAACCATGGACCCATCCCGCACAATCTTCCTTGGATTCATCTGATCAAAATCAATACTAGGATCTAAGAACCTGGCCTGCAGCGAAGCTCGCTCAAACCCCTAAAGAAAAGAATCTAGGATAGCTGTCTCCTTACTCTTTTCTAATTTTTTAACTCAGAAGTCAACTCCTCCATCCGAGTAGTCATACTCGACAGATCAGCCTCCTTCTTTTTAACATTGTCCACCTCTTTCGCATAATTTTTCTTCGTCAATTTTAGCTCTTTATCAAGCTCAGCTACCTTACTCTCCAATTCTATAACCCTTGCACTCTTCAAGTCTAACTGTTCCTCCAACTTCACATCTGGCTTCTGCTCAGCCACTTTACGATGTTTTTTCTCTTGGCTGCGTCCCAAACTCGCAAGCCGAAGACTGACAACCTTCAACGATAACAGAAAGACAGATCAAACACATACCAAACCAAAAATAAAATAGTCAATCATACACATACCTGCATATACTGGTTGATGACAACATCAACAACCTCACCAGCCAAAGTAACATCGGCTGGTCCTTGACAAACCTCATCTGTTATGGCCATATATGGAAAATCCTTCCCCCACAAAGATGACCCGTCACTCTGCTCGGCCACTTCATGCAACTTCTTCTGATTCTCATAAAATAAGTTCGGCTCACCTGCTGGAACCTTGTCTCGAAAATCCTCGGATTCATCAGACAAATCCACCAAATTATGCTTCCTCTTCTTCACCACAACCTTCCTTCTGCTCGGCTTGGGCTGGTTAACCTCGCCCACCGCTGCCACCTTGTCAACCTTAGACGAGGAACCTTCTTTGTTCAAATTTTTGCTTTTTACCCTTGACCTCAAAGTCACCGCAGACACTCCCAGATATTTCCCACCTGCAAAACAAATAATTACAAAACAAATTGACCTTGCTAAAAACACAAATATTCAAACCCTCACCTAAATATTCTATAACGGCTTCCCTATTATCCTCCCACCGAAGCAAATCAAACACCGAAATAAGTTCTTTTCGATCAACAGCCTCGGTTAAGTATTCTATGATACACTCATTCCTTGCATTTATAATCTTTGGGCCCAAAATACTCTGCGGCTCCGAACACTACCAGACTGAAAATTTCTTCCCAAAATGCCCGTCCATATAAAAAGGAAACTCCCCCTTAGAATTCTTAACCTTTAGATACATTTCCTTGAAAATTTTGAAAGAGGATTTGTATAGTTTGAAGACACCAAAACGAGGCGAACTATTCAAATTTACCCAACCCCCCTTCCAAACCCCTTTAGCCTGAAATAGTGAAAAGAACAATTCCACCGTTGGTTCCTCTTCAAAAAAATCCATAAGAACCTCAAAAGCTCGAAGAAACGCCCATTCATTGGGATGCAGTTGGGACGGTGCGCAGTTTAGCTGCCTCAACACCTGACACTCGAAATCAGTAAATGGAAGTCTCACCCTCAACTCTTCCAAAACACTACTATACATATAGAAAAACTCAAAACCCTCCCCTCTGTGAAAAAATCCTGTCACCTGAAGAACAGGGAAGTAACTCCAACCGAACCCCTGCACCCACCCTAACAACCTTACTACTATCAATATGCTTCACAGCATCTTCATCCAAAAACAGAAAAACACGATTCTTCACGTCCTCATTAACCCAATCATAGGACCAATCAATCTTCTCTTTTTTCTCCCTTTCAAAACCCATCGATAACCAACAACAGATAGAAAAGATGATGAAGAAAAACAAACAAATACATGAGAAAGAACAGAGGAGTTAGCTGATGAGCGGATAATTTATACGCTTTTTGGCATTGTTTTTAGTATGTTTTTAGTAGGATCTAGTTACTTTTAGGGATGTTTTTATTAGTTTTTATGTTAAATTCACATTTCTGGACTTTACTATGAGTTTATGTGTTTTTCTGTGATTTCAGGTATTTTCTGGCTGAAATTGAAGGACTTGAGCAAAAATCAGATTCAGAGGTTGAAGAAGGACTGCTGATGCTGTTGGATTCTGACCTCCCTGCACTCAAAGTGAATTTTCTGGAGTTACAGAACTCCAAATGGCATGCTCTCAACGGCGTTGGAAAGTAGACATCTAGGGCTTTCCAGAAATATATAATAGTTCGTACTTTGCCCGAGTTTAGATGACGCAAAAGGGCGTTGAACGCCAGTTCTACGCTGCAGTCTGGAGTTAAACGCCAGAAACACGTCACGAACCAGAGTTGAACGCCAAAAACACGTTACAACTTGGCGTTCAACTCCAAAAGAAGCCTCTGCACGTGTAAACTTCAAGCTCAGCCCAAGCACACACCAAGTGGGCCCCGGAAGTGGATTTATGCATCAATTACTTACTTCTGTAAAACCTAGTAACTAGTCTAGTATATATAGAACTTTTTATCATTGTATTTACAGTCTTGGTTACTCCGGTTCCCCTCTGGGGCCGAGACCAATGAACTCCATTATCACTTATGTATTTTTCAACGGTAGAGTTTCTGCACTCCATAGATTAAGGTGTGGAGCTCTGC
>NC_029793.2:127029310-127033231 GCF_000816755.2 Arachis ipaensis | reverse complement strand
GGAAAGTCTAAACCTTGTCTGTGGTATTCCGAGTAGGATCTGGGAAGGGATGGCTGTGACGAACTTCAAACTCGCGAGTGTTGAGCGTAGTGACAGACGCAAAAGGAGGATGAATCCTATTCCAGCATGATCGAGAACCTCCAGATGATTAGCCATGCCGTGACAGAGCATTTGGACCATTTTCACAGAGAGGATGGGATGTAGCCATTGACAACGGTGATGCCCTTACATAAAGCTTGCCATGGAAAGGAGTAAGACTGATTGGATGAAGACAGCGGGAAAGCAGAGATTCAGAGGAACGAAAGCATCTCTATACGCTTATCTGAAATTCTCACCAATGATTTACATAAGTATTTTTATCTTTATTTTCTGTTTATTTATTATTATTATTCGAAAATACTATAACCATTTGATATCCGCCTGACTGAGATTTACAGGATGACCATAGCTTGCTTCATACTAACAATCTCCGTGGGATCGACCCTTACTCACGTAAGGTTTTATTACTTGGACGACCCAGTGCACTTGCTGGTTAGTTGTGCGAAGTTGTGAAGTTATGTTTGGACCATGGTATTGTGCACCAGTTATTGGTGCCATTGCCAGGGAGAGGACGAACAACAAATTTTACAACCTCTGAGAGTAACAATTTTGCATACCATTAGCACATACCTCTCTTACTCATTTTTTGCTCCCAAATGCCTCTGATAAACAAAAATAAAAGAAAGCCCAAGTAAAACCCCTCAGGATTCCAAGAATGTTTTAATTAAACACACTTTACCCACATATTTCGATTCCACTACCTTCAGTCAAATCAGTTACATCAAAAACTGTAAACTGCATTGGAAACACGCACACTCTGCAACGTGCATTCAATTATTTTTCTCTCCTAATCATGACTATCTACACTCCCAATAACTGTTCAATAAAGCACCTTGAACTGGGGGCTACAAGGCATAACCACCCGCCGAACTATTCAGTAGCTGACCTATACATTATTTAAATCTCAACCTACTTCATTAAACATATTCCCAGGCTAAGCTTGGGGGTTATGATCCAGCCGTTACAAATATCAACTCATAACTCGGCTTTATGAGCCATAACTCAGCAGAATGCATCACAATTTGGCGTTACGCTATTAATCGGCGTTACAATTATTAATCGGTAGCTTACGTTACAATTCGGCTTAACGGACTACTTTCTAAAAGTGAAACGTAAGCCTAACATTTCACCCTCATCGTTGCTCTTTAATACAGCCAATAAAACAGAAACATAACCGACTTGTACATTTTCACCTACAAAAAGGTATGATCTTCTATCTTAAGACACATTGAATTCTCAATACTGACTTAAATTTCGGAGTGCCTTTACAGGTACACTCCCCCTTGTTTCTTGCTCAAAGCTCTACGCGATTGGACATCCCCTTGGAGAAAAGTTCGGATTACTACAAAACTCAAAGGTCGACATCGAAGATAACAACTCGGCATCAATTTCCAGAGACCGAGCTCTCCCTCCAAATAACCAGACAAAAACATAAAATTTTATTTTCTAGTTTAAAATTAATTTAATCAAATTTAAAAAAAACCATAAATTCAATTCATCTTTCTCTAAATCATCAAGACCATCGTTAACCATCAATAAAATAATTTAATTTTCTAGTAGAATAAACGGTATATATATATGGTGTTTGCTACGGTACGATGATAAATTCATACGTACCGATACGTTTAAAATATGGACAAATAATAACAAGTCACGTGAAATTTATTTTTCACATCAACATTTAATTTTTGTTTTTTTAAATATATATTATATCACCACTTTTACTAATATACCCATTTAATTAAATAAAAAAATATTTTTTATTTAATTTTATAAAAAATCTTAAACATCCTTCTTTTATTTGATTAGACAAAAATATCCTTTTAAATTAACGAAATTTTAGAATTTAATTAATCCTAATTTTATAGTTTCAAATAAGTTAAACAACAAAACAAAAACATATTAAAAAAACAAAAAATCAAAATTTCTTCATCTTCTCCAATTTCTCTAATCATTCGTGCCCCCTCTAAGCAAAACATATCAAAAAAACAAAAAATCGATCGTTCTTCATCTTCTCCAATTATCCCTCTGAAGCAAAACAGTAAAAGTCCCAAACCAAAACCCTAGATTCTTTGTCGCCACCGTAAGACTGCATCAGCAGAAGGGATCGATTTGAACATGTCACCGGCAACAAAATTCAAATTCCCATCTCCTTTGAGGTTACCAACAATCTCCGGCTGGTCGAAAACGGTGCACTTCAACTGCGGAAACTCTTGATGAATAAGCTTGGAGACACCACCAACATCAACAACGGAGCCGAGATTCTCAAACACGTGCCTGCACTCCTTGAGCGCAATCTTGAACATGTATGAATCAGCGGCGAAGAACTTAGGGTTTTGATTTAGGATTTTCATTGCTTTGCTTCAGAGGGGATAATTAGAGAAGATGAAGAACGATTGATTTTTTGTTTTTTTTTTTATATGTTTTGCTTAGATGGGTACAAATAATTAGAGAAATTGGAGAAGATGAAGAAATTTTAATTTTTTGTTTTTTTAATATGTTTTTGTTTTGTTGTTTAAATTATTTGAAACTATAAAATTATGATTAATTGAATTCTAAAATTTCGTTAATTTAAAAAGATATTTTTGTCTAATTAAATAAAAGAAGGATATTTAAGACTTTTTATAAAATTAAATAAAAAATATTTTTTATTTTTATTTAATTAAAGGGATGTATTAGTAAAAGTGGTGATATAATATATATTTAAAAAAAATAAAAATTAAATTTTGATGTGAAAAATAAATTCTATGTGAATTGTTATTATTTGTCCATATTTTAAACGTATCGGTACGTATAAATTTATCATCGTAGCGTAACAAACACCTATATATATTACCAAAATTTCTAAACCTTATTATCTAATATGGGGTATACATATTATAATAAGTTAGATAATAATTAGGTACCAAATATCATTTATGTTTTATTATTGATTGTTGACTAATATTGTTGGGAAATCAGATCAGATTTGATTGTATGACATGAGCGTGAAGAAGGCAGTAATTGAATGAGAGAGTGCATGGCGGACATTTGTCAAGCGGTGTCCAATTTGTATTACGTACTTAGAAACAAAATTTTATAATAATAAGCATCAAGGCTCAAGCAACTATAGACTATAGTATTAATTATTTATTAATTAATATTTATTCATAAGAAGACAACCAACTTTGCCCTTCAAGCGCGTCCCTATAGACTATGATATCCACATACTAAGAAAGGTGTTACGTTCGGAGATATTATCTCATATCATTTAAAAAATAAATATTATAAGAGTTTTGTACATACTTTTATTATCTCATCATCGATATCATGAACTGATTTTTTTAATTTAAATTAAATAAAACCTATTCAGTTTTAATTTTAAATTAGAATTAGAATTCATCTTACTATTATTGTTGTTGTACGTTGATGACTCATTATATTATTCAACACTTGCTAGCAAACTCCATGATGTAATGTCTATTTTTAGGGGGTGCACAAATATCTCTTTTTGTGTGGCATGAAATACTTTCCTGAATGTAAAACGAAAGTACTCAAAGTACCTTATAAGCTGCAAAGTTTTCACAAGTCACTATCTAGGCTATCTATTTCTAATTTTCTATATGCATATATGCATGGTACTAATAAAGTACATTTGTTATAGGAAGTAGGAACACTAAAAATTGAAAGGATTCAAAGGTTTATGTTCCTTTAGTAATTTAGTAAGCAATGATGTTTTTACTTTTATTTTTTTGGCATAAAACTTCTATTTTTGTCATCTTTATTGTTTTTTTATAAAAAATAAAAGAGGTATATAAAATAGTATATATAATATTAATTAAT
>NC_029793.2:127014658-127029237 GCF_000816755.2 Arachis ipaensis | reverse complement strand
AGAAATTCAAAGAAATCTACAGAAGAGATCTGGTTCAAATAAATTCAATTCAACAGAGGAGCATGCATGAACGGCGGCGGTGAGCTCTGGTTCGAGGAGATCCGAGACAGGAAAGAAGAGAAGGACGGGAGAGGGTCGCAGTTGATCTGGACAGGAGAGAGGCAGCGGCTGCAGCAGCGGGACGGCGAGACTGCAGCGGCGGGACGGCGACTTCCCTTCCCCTTCATCGTCATCATCATCAGAGTTCTGGAGGATTTTATTATTAAAATAGGAATAGGGGTAGTTTAGGAATAAAACAAAAAATTTTATTAAAAAGGACAATTTTAATACGAAAAAAACGTTAAGGACGATTTTATATCGAAAATTAGATGAGGGACGATTTCGATTCTGGCCCTAAACGTTAGGGACCAAAACCATACTTACCCCATAAAAGAATTATCAAATTTTTTTTCGGGAAAAGAATCTTTCTTTTGAACTTCATGAAGAGTTTCTTGGCCTCTTAATAAACCACAAAAGTTTTCAGTAGTGCATGATATCATATATTATTTTTTCATTTTTTTATAATTACCTCGGCATACTATAATAATCCCTTGTGATGCATCTCCATATGGAGATGGTAAACGAGTCTAAACTCGGCGGGCCGATCCATGTAACCCGCCAAAAAAGGTAGGCTGGGTTGAAAAATTGAGACTGCTAAATAGCAAAAGCCCGCCTAATCCGCACCGCTTAAACTACGGGCTTTGGTGGGCTTTGGCGGGGCGGGCTTCTCCGCCAGGCTTAGTATTTTTTTTAATAAGGGGGTATTTTTGTAATTTTTTGGCCAAAATCTAACTTCTCCCAACCCAACTTACAAGAGAATGAAGATGAAAATTGAGTGTTTTGGATTATGCTTTGGAGACAATATTTATAATTATGTTTTGGATAATGTTTATTTTGCTTTTGAGACAATATTTATAATTATGTTTTGGATGAAAACAAAGACTTTAATGTTTGTAAATATAAAATTATAATTTTTTATGCCTTTAGAAATTATAATAGTTAAAAGTAAAAAAAAAATTAAAAAACAGGGCTTCTGGCAGCGCAGGGCGGGGCGGGGCCTGCTTCCCCGCTTGCCACCCCTACCCCCATATCATGTTTCATAATCCTTCATCCACACAGGTGGTTTTCATGCTCTTTTGTTTGTTGAATATACAATTGGTGTATTCGGCCCATCATGAATTGGCTCGTTCGTATCAATCATTTTCCTCCATTACAATGACTTTGTCCTCAAGCTCTTCCGCAGGGTACATTTTCGCCAACTCAGCCCAACTCACCCATGTTGCTTCCTCTCTTGGTACTCTTGCCATTCCACCAACACTTGAACATCCTAAGACCCATCATCAAGCTGCAAGGTTCTACTATCAATAATGGCTACCGGCATTGGTTCAAAGGGCAGCAAAGGATGAAGCTCGTTGATTCCCTCTACCACAACAGACTCACCCTTAAACTCCTTCAATAGTGAAACATGAAAAACAGGATGAATTGCACTTTCAACTAGTAACTCTAGCTTGTAGGCGACAATACCCATTCTTTGGGGCACCTTAAATGGTCCAAAATATTTCTTACCAAGTTTTAAATGTCCTCACATCACTACGGACCCCTACTAATATAGTTGGAGCTTTAAGAGAACTAAATCATTAACATTGAATGATTTTTCACGCCTATGAGAGTCATTTTGGTGTTTCATGTGCGTTCTTGGGTTTGCTGGAGGTAAAATTGGAGTTCTATGTCAAGAATCTCTCTGACTCGCAATAGATCATCCACATCTTGGACAAAAGAAGAACGACTAGTATAGATGGATATAGTTCTGACAGCAAACCCATACAAGGCCTCATGTGGTGACATTTCAATGGTGGAGTGAAAAGAATTATTATAACAGAACTCTGCCCAATTGAGGTAGGTAGACCACTTGGTTGGATGAGCATGAGTAAACACACACAGATATTGCTTCAGGGTCCTATTAACAGCCTCGGTTTGGCCATCCGTCTGAGGATGATAACCGGTGCTATAAAGCAACTTAGTACCACAATGTTGAAATGATTCTTTCCAAAAACGACTAAGGAAAAGAGGGTCCCTATCCGAGACAACAGTGGTTAGAAAGCCATGATACCTTACCACTGAATTAATGAATTTCTGAGCGACCAATTTGGCAGTGAACTCAATATTTAATAGCGCAACCCGAGTTGTCTTACTGAACCGATCCACCAATACTAACACGGTAGTAAATCCATGGGAATTTGGTAGTTTGGTGATGAATTCTAAACTAATGTCTTCCTAAGGCTTTGCAGGAATCAGAAGCGGCTGCAAGAGTCCCTGTGACTTGGCAGTGACATACTTTGTACATTGACATTCCACACAATGATTGACAAATCGAATCACATCATAGCGCATTCCCAGCCAAAAAAATAGCTCACCCAACCCTTTATACATTTTTAAAATATCCTCATGTCCTGTAATCAAGGCTGAATGGAACTGGTGCAGCAATGTCTCAGGTATATTAGTAACATTCGGAACCCAAATTTTACCTCGGTATGTCATCAACCCGTCCTTGAATACATATTCAGAAGGTAATTCACCCCTTTGTAGCTTCTCTTGCAACTGAAGCATCTCCTCGCTCTCGCTATTAGCCTGGAGCAAGGTTGGCAAAATATTGGACTGCACTGCTGTGAATGCTTGGAGCTGCATGTGATGCTCATCATTCCTCAGTCTGGATAGCGCATTCGCAACCTTGTTAAACTTCGCAGGACGGTACTCAATCTCAAATTCATATCCAAGCAATTTAGAAAGGTAGTGTTGTTATTCCGAGGCAAGTATCACCTACATCATTAGCTCCCGCAAACCTTGGTAATCAGTTCTAATTAAGAATTTCTGCCCTAATAAGTAATGTCGCCATTTTGCAATAGATTGAGTTACTGCATATAGCTTGCGGACATATGCGGATGGCTTGAGATAACTGGGCTCCCAATTTCTTGTTGAAGTAGGGTATGAGGTGTCCTCCTTGTGATTTTTTATATCAATTTTAGCTTTAAAAATACTGACGTGACGTATTTTGATACTAGTATGCATACCTCTCTCTTCTCAACTTATTTTAGGAAATTTACTTTTTTTATAATTATATAAAAATTAATATTTAATGCATGGAAGAAAAGTATATTTTTTATAATTATATGAAAATCAATATTTAATACATAATTATACTAATTACCATTCATTAATATTTTCAATCATTTTAATTATATTAATTGTCAATCATTTTAATTGTCAATCATTATAATATAATTTTTAATCAGGCATAATTAGTTATAAATGTGATATTAACGTTAATAACTTTGTTAATATTCTCTATTATGCATGTGTGTATCCTATTAGTTGTTGGGTATATTAGTATGAGAAGATGACAAAATTTTATATTTGTGTAGTAGTTTCAAGGCACGATTAGATCGCTTTCTTTAGAGAGATATTTGTCCCCACACTTAGTTGCTATAGGGTTGATGACAATACTCTCACAGGATACAATGAAACCTAAGAATTTCTTAATTAGCAATAGTAAGAAATTTTTAACTCTCTTGAACAAAGAAAATCTCTTAATAGTTGATTAAAATGTACACTTAGTACTTGTATTTCTGAAATAGTGGACAAGAACTTATTTATACATATTGCACGTAGCAATTATGATTAGTTATGTATACAAATGGTTGTGTCTTTCCTATTATCAATAGATATAATGTTTTGAATATACCCAATTCTTAAAGAGTTGTGTCCATTTAGCCAATAGACACAATGTTTTGAACATACACAATCCTTAAAAAGTTGTGCCCCTTCAACCAAATGGTACTAAACGGTTAGTAACTGTTTATTGATATTAATAATATTAATTAATCAAATTTGTAAATATCCTTCAATCCCCCACTATTTACAAAATTTAAATGTCATACAAGTATATGCATAAAGAATGTGTCACTAAGATTAAACATTCTTTTAGTGTAAATTTTAAAGTTCTAACAAAGTAATAGGTGTCTAATCGATTAAACCTATACTCTATATGCTAGTACCAAAAATCACACACATTACTTATACCCTCTAAGTTCAAGAGTTTACAATTTTAAGCACTTATATGGCCTTGTGCTCATCCTGGTTTCATTAATATTTATGAGAATAAAACCTCTAAAATTCTCGATTAGAGCGGCACCACTCTTATATTCATATAGGTGGAATCTTTTGATAAATAATATTATCATTCCATTAAGAGTTTAAACTCACCCTCCTAATTTATTGTAAATAGCACTAAATCCTATACCTTAGTGCTCAAATTGCTAAATAACTTGTTATTACCCATTAAACCTTGAAACTAGTGGTCTACTAGAATAAGGTTGGGTTCCCATCATTTAGCAATAATAGGTTTTAATCCCATTTTAGCAGTAATCTTTTTGATTTTATCCCTTGACAAACCTTTAGTCAAAGAGTCTACTAAATTTTCTTGAGATCTTACATAAGTGATGGTAATTACACCATCATCTAATAGTTGCCTCACAAACTCATGTCTTAAACTTATATGTCTATATTTTCTATTATAAACCTTATTATATGCTCGAGACATGGTTGATTCATTATCACAGAAGATTGAAATGGCTGTCGTCTACTGTGGTCACAACTTTATATCATATAACAAATTTCTTAACCATTCTACTTCTTTACATGCGGCTGATAAAGCTACAAACTCAGCCTCCATAGTAGAATGTGTAATACATATTTGTTTCTTTGAGGCCCAACTTATTGCTCCACCACCTATGGTGAAAATCCATCCTGAAGTGGATTTGTTGTCACTAAGATTTGTAATCCAACTTGCGTCGGAATAACCTTTTAAAACTGTGGGATAATCACTATAATGTAATTCCAAGTTTATGGTTTTCTTGAGATAACCAAGAACTCTTATTATAGCTTTCCAATGTTGATTGCTAGACTTTCCTATAAATCTTGATAATTTGCACACAGCAAATACTATATCAGGTCTAATACAATACATTGTATACATTAAACTTCTTATAGCACTAACATATTCTAATTGTGCTATAGGTCTTCCCATGTTTTCTTCTAATTTAAGATTAGGATCATACGGCGTATTGGATTCTTTAATTGTGAGATGATCAAACTTTTCCAATACCTTTTTGATATAATGAGATTAACTTAAAGTAAAGCCAACTTCATTCTTATGCACCTTTATACCTAATATTATATCAACTTCATTCAAATCCTTCATCTTGAATTTAGAAGTTAGATACTCCTTCGTTATACAAATTCCTTCTAAATTTGTTCCGATGATTAACATATCATCAACATATAAACAAATGATTACTCCATAATCTTTAGTAAATTTTGAGTAAATACATTTATCCGCACTATTATGTGAGAAGCCATTTGATAACACCACTGAATCAAACTTCTCATGACATTGTTTAGGTGCTTGTTTTAGCCTATACAAAGACTTAATTAATTTGCAAACTTTCTTTTCATTTTCGGGTAGCATATAGCCTTCCGGTTGTTCCATATAAATTTCTTCATTAAGATCTCCATTTAGAAAAGCCGTCTTAACATCCATTTGATGTATATGAAGCTTATGTATGGATGCTAATGCTATAAGAGTCCTAATAGAAGTCATTCTTGCCACAGGTGCGTAGGTATCAAAATAGTCTAGATCTTCTTGTTGTCTAAATCCCTTGGCCACTAACCTTGCTTTAAAGGTTTGTAATAAACCATCAGTGTTATACTTTCTTCTAAATACCCACTTACATTCTATAGGCTTGATCCTGGAGGCAAATCAACCAAGACCTAAGTATTGTTAGATAATATTGAGTCCATTTCATCATTTATTGCTTCTTTCCAAAAAGTAGAATCCTTGAAACTATAGCCTCTTTGAATATTTGAGGATCACCCTCTATGTTCATAACAATAGAAATTTTATTTGTTACGGAATTCCTAATTCCTTCTACCAAAAAGGTGATAGCCTGAGAAGAAATAAAATCTAGACCTAAGTCCTTTTCTTTTCTTACTCTCAAACTCTTCCTTAGTTCAATCAACTCTTTGTCGCTTAGACATTTATTATTTTGATTATTTATTTCTTGTGAAATATTAGTATCATTTTGGGATACTCTGAATTAGAAGTTGAATCATTGATAAATTTATTTTCAATAAATTCTACTTCTCTTGCTTCAACAACTACATTAGACACTAAGTCTAATAATGCTTTAGAATTTTGAGCATATCCTGTAAAAGTGCCTTCTATGCCTCTTGGCCTCAATTTGGTTCTTTTTTTTTTTTATCAAAAACTCGATAAAAGGCTAAACACCCCACACTTTAAGATAATTTAAATTAGGTTTCCTTCCTTTCCAAATTTCATAAGGAGAAACCTTTCTATGTCTTGATGGTATCCTGTTATGGATATGACATGATGTCAATAATGTTTCACCCCACAAATTGTAAGGCAATTTTGCATTTAGTAACATTGAATTAACCATATCCACTAAGGTACGATTTTTCCTTTCCGCCAAACCATTTTGTTGCGGAGTATATGGAGCGAAAGATTCATGCATAATACCATGTAATTCACAAAAGTGATCAAATTCATTAGAAAAATATTCTCCAGCTCGATCACTATGAAGAACTTTTATTTTCTTATTATGCATATTTTCTACTTCCATTTTATGTTTCTTAAACATTTCAAAAGCTTCATCTTTATTTCTAAGCAAATACACATAAGTAAATCTAGAACAATCATCAATAAAAGTTATAAAATATATTTTTCCTCCTCTAATAATAATATTGCCATTTAGTTCACAAATATCACTATGAATCAGCTCTAATAAATGTGTATTTCTTTCAACTATAGGAAAAGGTTTCTTAGTAATTTTGGATTGTATGCAAATATCACATTTCTTATGAAAATCCTTGTTACTAAGATCAATATAGTTATTCTTTTGCATATATTCAATTTATTTGTAATTTAAGTGTGCTAATCTACTATGCCATAAATCACAAGAATCAACAACATACAATAAAACATTCACCTTATTAATACTAAGTTTAAACATGCCTTCAGTACAATATCCTTTTCCTATGAATACATCATTCTTAAGTAAGATCACTTTATCGGATTCCATTACAACTTTGAATCCTTTCTTACACAAGAGACTAATATAAACTAATTTTTTTCTCAAATCTGGAACATGAAGTACATTTATTAAACTTAATTTCTTTTTAGATGTAAAATTCAATTCCACAGTTCCTTGACCACAAACTTTGGCTGAGTTGTCATTGCCCATTAAGATCTCTCTATTGTTCACTTCTTCATATGTTTTGAATTGGTTGCGATCATTGCAAACGTACACAGTAGCCCCTGAATCTAACCACCATTCAAGTGATTTTTCTTGTATTGCTATGTTAACTTCTATAACCATGCCAATATGCATGTTTTGTACTTTTTCTGCAACCATAACAATTAGATCCTTATCTTCTACTAAGTTGGTCTTTGGTACTTCCTTTTTTCAGAAGTCTACATTCTTTGATATAGTGTCCTTTCTTGTGACAATGATAACACTCTCTTTGTCTCTTCTTATCTTACTTTGAATCTTTAGAGAACTTTCTTTTCTTCTTATTGGTGTTGTTTTCACCAATATGATTCACTTTAGAATTTTGAGAAAGATACACAACATCACGTTTTCGAGTTTCCTCCTCTATACGTATATGCCTTAGTAATTTCTCAATTGTGAAGTCCTCACCAAGATGTAAAAGTTTCTTTTTATAACCATTTCAAGATGAAGGCAATTTTGAAATAATTGCTCCAACTTGTAATGATTCAAGGATCACCACTTGTAGATCACGAAGTCTACTTACAAGGATTTGTAATTCATGAATTTGATCCATAACAGGTATAGTATCATTCATAATAAATTCAAAATATTTCATCATAATAAACTTATCTATTTCTTATCGTTCGGTATTGTACTTTTCTTCCAAAAATTTCCAAATCTCTAATGGTGATTGAATTGACATGTAGAGATCATAGAGTCGGTCGGATAAAGTATTGAGAATATGACCTCGACATGCAAAAGTATCTTCATCACGTTTCTTCTTCAATTGAACAATCTTTTCTTTCTCTTCTGGTGTGGAATTTTCAGCGACATCGGCAATTGGTGTAGTCTTTGGGTCAATCACATATGCAAGATTGAGAACTGAAAGAAGAAACATCATCTTGTCTTTCCAACGGTTGAAGTTCGTTCCATCAAAGCGATCTAATTTGACAAACTCTTGATTCATGACCTTGAACGTAGTGTTTTGATCTTGTGCCATCTTCAAGAAATATCTCTCTAAAATTGTTGGGTATATTAGTATGAGAAGATGACAAAATCTTATATTTGTGTAGTGGTTTCAAGGCACGATTATATCGCTTTTTTTAAAGAGATATTTGTCCCCACACTTAGTTGTTATAGGGTTGATGACAATACTCTCCCAGTATACAATGAAACCTAAAAATTTCTTAATTAACAATAGTAAAAAATTCTCAACTCTCTTGAACAAAGAAAATCTCTTAATAGTTGATTAAAATGTACACTTAGTACTTATATTTCTAAAATAGTGGACAAAGACTTATTTATACATATTGTACGTAGCAATTATGATTAGTTATGTATACAAATGGTTGTGTCTTTTCTATTGACAATAAATACAATGTTTTGAATATACATAATTTTTAAAGAGTTGTGTCCCTTTAGCCAATAGACACAATGTTTTGAACATACACAATTCTTAAAATATTGTGTCCCTTCAACCAAATAGTACTAAACGGTTAGTAACCATTTATTAATATTAATAATATCAATAATATTAATAATATTAATTAATCAAATTTGTAAATATCCTTCCTTCCCCACTATTTATCAACAACTATAAGATTAAATATTTTAGTTGTCTTTTATTTTAATTTTTTTGCATGTATAATTTTATTAAGAATTTTAAGACAACATCTGACATAAATTTAAAAATTTAATGTTAAAATACTTCTATACAAGAAAAGAGATACAACATGTGAATGTGAAATGATCAATGTTAGAAATATAGTCTAAAATTTTGGTTGTTTAAAAAAATATATGCATGCACATTTTTTGCATAGAAATTACAACATTGATTTATTGTATATTGCAATTTTTTTAATTAATCTAATTATTTTGTGAATTTCTTTGTTATATAATTTTGCTTAATTATTATTTGCACTAATAAAAAATAATAAATTGAGATTAATTTAAAGTTAAATATATTAAAAAATATTTTTAATTAAAAATACTTAAAATATAAATAAAAAAGTAAATATTTTTTGTGCATTATTGCACGGATATATACATTAGTAATTATTATACAATACCTAACGATTTAAAACAGTTGTACACTTATAATTAGGACTAATAATCTTTCTTGCGTCTATATGTATCTAATCCGTTTTAACTCGATTGGAGTGTGTTGATAACTCAATCTGTATGGATAGAAATGAATTTAAATACTAGGACTAATTTTATCTATATAATCCGTATTTTCTAATATATAATGTGCATATTCATGAACTCAATTTTTTTACAAGTATTTATTGTTACCAACTTAATTAATAATTCAAAATACTAATAGTACATAAATAATATTTTATATTATAAAATTTGGAAAGACTAAATATTATATATATATAGTCATGAAAACAGGAGATTTAAGGTGCGGATAGGATTTATGTTAAAGAATTTAAATTAACGAATAAAATTAAGGTAAAATTTAAGCTTTAACCTATCTTGTTCATTGTCATTTTTATTTATCTTTTTTACTATATGACAGCTTTCAACGAAAAAAATTAAGAGTAAATATTTTTTTAGTTTCATTACCATTTATTAAAAAAACAAACTGTCGTTTCACAATTTGAAAATAACTTTAATCGATTTCTAACCATTTAACTAATTATTCTAAACTACTATTGCAAACAATAACCTAGCTACTTATGTATCAGAAGCTATTTAGACCAGGAATAAAAATCAACAAAATTAGTTACATGAATAATTAAAAATTAATTAAAAACTTTTGAATTATAAAAAATATTTTGTCTTTTTAATAAACAACGAACGAATCGAAAATGACATTTACTGAATTAATTTTCATGGATCTTATAACAAGTTTATCGGGTATATTTGATTCAATAAAGATAACGATAAATAGAAAGTCTGAGAGTGTAGGAGGATTTGGTAGACTTGAACACAACTTTACCCTTATTTTGATAATTAAACTTGCATCTAATCATAGAGTTTTCGATGGTAATGGTAATAATAAATAAATAAATATTGATGATTTTTCCTTATGAAAATGACAAACACGGAAACTTCCTTAAACACGCAATTCATATGTTGGTTTAGTTAATTACGTTTTGTGTCTAGTGTAGTTGTGGCGTTTTTTCGAATATTCTATTAAGAAGGAAATTTCTGTGGAAAATGTCAGTCCGCACGAAATGCAAATATTTACAAAAGGAGAATATGAACATTGTCAACTAACTCATTAAATTTTTTTGAATAATAAAAAAATCAACAATTTTTTAAAAACAAAAAACTTAACACATCAAAATAGAACAAAAGAAACAATCAAGAGTACAAAAATAAAAATAACCTAAACCATTATTATTTTTGACATTGCTATCAACAACTGTCAATATCAATATCATACTACTCTTTGTAGTTCATCACCGATTTGTGTATAATATTTGTTATTCCTAATGTTTTGTATTAAAAATTTTTTACATTCTTTTCTAACTAAGTATTTTAAATTATAGAAAAAAAAATCACTTTGTGCACTTTATCTTTCTACTAGTTGTCTTTGTCTAACTCTCAAAGTATTATTTGATTGTATCCGAAATTTTTTAATATCTACTAAATTTAACCAACTAAGCACACTACATGGTGCAGATTTTGAAAACTACAAACTAACCGGCAAGTGTACTGAGTCGTACCAAGTGATACCTCAGGTGAGTGAAGGTCGATCCCATGAGAATTAATGGATTAAGCAACAATAGTTGAGTGATTAAGCTAGTCAGACAAGTAAAAAGGAGTGTTTTGAGTTTTAATATCATCAAACAGAAATTAGAGAATTTAAGGAAGTAAACAGTAAATGGGTTGTAAGAATTATATGGGAAAACAGTTAAGGTTTTGGAGATATTTACTTTTTCGGATTAACAATTCTTATCAACTACTTTAACCATGCAAGATTCAATTCATGGCAAACTTTAATCGATTAAACCCTAATTTCTTAGTGATTTATTCTCATCTAACCTAATCAACCGTCAATTCCTTGGTCACTTAATTTAGATTAAAGGTTTAAGTCCAATTCTAATTTATTAGCCACATAAACCCTAAGTGCCCAAAGATAAGGTGATTATATGTCATGTATCACGTTAAGTCTAGGTAATTAGAGAATTATGAGGAATTACTTTCAAGTTGTTATTCAAGTGAGTTAACTTTTTCAAGATTCAACAAGAATTCAAATAGAAAGAGAGTTATCTTCCAATATACTCTATTCCTAGGATGAAGAACGAAAACAATCATTGAATTTAAATCAGTGCATTAATCAAAAGTAGAATGACAATATTATTAATCCATCAAAATAAACAGAGCTCCTAACCTTAACAGAGGAGGTTTAGTTTCTTATGGCTTAGAGAAAAACCAGAGTTTTAAAAAGTCTGAAGGTGTGGAATGGGGGAGAAGAGAGAAGAGAGCTCGAAGGGCTGGATTTTTTCTCCTTTTATATCTAACCTAATTGATTTGAAAGTAAAATAAAAATAATAAATTCCAAAATCTAAAAGATTGTGTTTTGTTTTAAATAATAAAAAGAAAATAAATAAAGAAAACTAAAAACTAAAGCTACGAAGCCTTCCTTGGAGTTCCAAAACCTGCTAAGGCAGAAAGCTTTGTTGAGGTTACTGGTCTCTTGGCGCTAAACGCCAGGATTGGCGTTTAGCGCCACTAGCGTGTGGTTCTGGGCGCTCTTTACGAGACACTTGGTGCTAAACGCCGATTTGTAGAGTTTATCGCCAGCTTAACAGAAAGCTTGCACGAAATACGAGGTGTCTAGCGCCAAACGCCAGGTAGGGGCATTTAGCGCCAGCTTGACAGCCTAAATTTTCTTCCTTTTTCTTCTGTACGAACTCTGTCAAACTCGCTCGAATGTTTTATGAAAATAATAAAACCATAATGCAAATCAAAGTAGCATCCAAACTGGTATAAAATACCAAAATTTAATAAAAACTCAATAAATCTATATCTAAATTACTAAGAAAATATACAAAAAATGTTCATGTATCACAACACCAAACTTGAATTGTTGCTTGTCCTCAAGCAACTGAAAATAACATGAATATGAGATGTGGGTTTGCTTAAGAGTTGAGTTTTCAATTAAGCTCCTGTCTATTCTCTGAGTGAGGTTAATTTCACTGTGATTTTGAACAGTTTCGACATATCACTATCCTTTGAAACTTAGGAATGTTAATGCCATTTGAAACTAGAATCCGGATAATATATGAATTCTCTCTCTTTCACTTATGATCAATCCTTGAACACAGTATTTTCTTTTTCTTTTCTTTGGTGCTTTGCACCTTGAGCTTAGCTGCGACTCTAAATGTTTTGTCTCAAGTTTTGCTTGACACAGAAACACCACAAGCACTTAACTGAGGAACTCTTTGAGTTCTGATTTTTCTATTGACTTTTTTCACTCATTGGTGCTCAGAATCTTTGGCATACTCTTTATTTGCAATTGGCTTTGACTCTAAGTGTTTTGTCTCAAGAGTTCCTTGAGACATTCACACTACATGCATATGGCTAGGAAAACAACTCTTTTGAGCTTTTGATCATTCTTAAACTTCCTAGCCATTGATGCTCAGAGTCTTGGGCCTTTCTCTTTATTTTCTTTTTCTTTTGCTGTTGCTTTTACTTCAAGGATTAATACCTTATTCAATTTAGAGAGTTCATGATACTTCTCTAAATTTCTGTACCTTATGGATTAATACCCTTTGATCCAAATTCAAATATGCACAGTTCTTTTCTTGCATTCAAAATTACAGATAAACACCACCACATCTAAATAAATAAGACAATTTAGAATATAAACTCAAGTTCTCATACATTATGCCACTTCTTTTCTTTTTTTTCTTTTGTTTTTTGAATTCAATCTCAATGAGCGGTACATGAGACGTCTTTTTTAAAATAGAAATAAAACACTAAGACAACTAAATAAAGCTAGATGAACTAAAAATACTGATAATCATGCAAAGGACACAAAGCAATGCAACAGAAAATAGGGAATAATAAAATAAAATGGAAAGAGAAATAGCCTCAAAAGAAACTGAACGACATCAGTCATCATGGTGGCCATCTCCTCCATCTGGCTGATGAGCTCCTGAAAATCCTTTCTATCATCCAAAGTCAAGCCTCATCTGTGAGAGCTCCTGACGCTGACTCTGCTATTCTGCCAGAAGCTGCTGAAGATGAGCAATGTGGCCCTCGTGACTCACCCTCAGCTGATCAATGGAGGAGACCAACTGATGCCAATTCTCCTGTGGAGGGAAGTAGTGTCCCTGAGGCATCACAGGCTACTCTTGCTGAGGCGGAAGAACCGGCTCCTCTCTTGGGGCTCTTGGAGATAGGCCTCTCTATAGGAATGAGTGTATCATGCTCAATGCGTACTCTGGCAGCATCATAGAGGAGGTGGTAGATAAGGTGTAGGAATGCCAGCTTGACGTGGGTGGAGGCATTAGAAGCAATGTTATAAATCTCCTGTGGAATCATTCGCTCCACCTCCACCTCATTCCCGAGCATGATACAATGGATCATCACTGTTTTTCTATAGTGACCTCAGAACGGTTACTCATTGGGATTTATGCCTTTCACGTGCTTTTATGTACCCAAGTATTGGTATAGGACTCTTGGACCATCAGTTGGTCCACTTCAGTGACTGGGTTACACAGTGTGTCCCAGTCTCTCCTCCAGATCTCAGCATGAATTTCTGGATACAATGTCCGGTTTGACTGGAATAACCTTCTTCCTACCAGTGATCTCATAAAAGTGCTCCTCATGCACCTTGGAGCTAAACTAGTTCGAATCATAAGGACCAGTCACCGGGGCTTTCTCCTTCCTCTTTCTAGAAGAGGACTCTCCTCCTTTGGGTGCCATCAATTGTAAACAAAAAAAACAAGAAAGTGGTGCGGCCACACCAAATTTAAAAAGTTTGCTTGTCGCCGAGTAAAAAAAAATAAAATATACGGGGAGAGGTAGGTAGGTCGTAATGGTGGAGGAAAAAGAAATTTAGGGAAAAAGGGGGAATAAGGAGGAAAGGGTAGCGGATATGGTGATTAAAAAGAATGTTAAATATGAGATGGTGAAGGGTGGTAAAAAAAAGAATAAAATTAGGGGGTTAAAATAAGTAGAGGGTGTAAAGGGGGTAGTGGAGGTGAGGTGGTTGTTGTGGTGAGGGAGGTG
>NC_029793.2:126990589-127014506 GCF_000816755.2 Arachis ipaensis | reverse complement strand
ATATAGGAAAGAGGGAGGGGGGTTTGGCTAGGGTAAATGGAAAGGGAAGGGTAAATTGAATTGAAATTAATTGGGGAGGTTGTGGTGATGGTGGTGGTGGGTGGGATCCACGATAATTCCTTTTCAAACTTCAAAAACCCCCCTTCCAGTAAGACATTGAGGCGCTACTGGCACTAAACACCGCTGATAGTGCTTTTTTTTATTTTTTATTTTTTTACTGTGGTCTGGCGCCAAATGCCAAGTCCTGCATTTAGCGCCACTGAGGCAGAGGTCAGTCCTTGAAATACGTGCATCATAGTGCTAAACGCCTAGCTTGGCGTTTAGCGCCACCTCTATAGTGGTTCTGCCTCAATTTATGTGCATCGCGGCGATAGACACTAAGTCGGGGGGTTTAGCGCTATGCCTCCAGTGACCATTCCTCGATGTCTGTGCCTCCTGGCGCCAAACGCCAGGTTCTAGCATTTAGCGCCAGGGCACCCAAATGTAATCCCCCTCAGGGTATGCTATTCTCCTTTTCTGATTGCACCTGTTCCTGTTTTCAACATTTTGCATGACCAAAAACATACATAAAGAGAAGGAAAACTATAAGAAAATAAAACCAAATAAATAAAACTAAAATAAACCAGAAATTTAAGGATATAGATGGTTGCGTTGCCTCCCAACAATGCAAGCACTTCTTTAACATCACTAGCTTGACAGTCAGCTTTGCTAAGTCAGCAGATGAGTGGACCTTTGACGATCAACCTTACCTCCAAAATAGTGCTTCAGCCTCTGGCCATTGACAGTGAACCTCCTATCTGAGTTCTCTTCTTGGAGCTCCACATGACCATACGACGACACTCTGGTGACTATAAACGATCTTGACCACCGGGACTTCAGCTTCCCGAGAAAGAGCTTGAGCCTTGAATTGAATAATAAGACTTTCTGGCCCGACTCAAATGCTCTGGTGGCTATCTTCTTATCATGCCACACCTTTGTCTTCTCTTTATAGAGCTTGGCATTCTCATAAGCTGAATTTCTGAATTCATCAAGTTCATTCAGTTGAAGGAGCCTATTTTTTCCTACAGCTTTGGCATCAAAGTTCAGGAACTTTATTGTCCAGTATGCTCTATGCTCCAACTCCACTGGCAGGTGACAGGCTTTGCCATAGACCAACTGATATGGGACATGCCAATAGGAGTCTTGAATGCTATCCGGTATACCAAGAGAGCATCATCAAGCTTCCTAGCCTAGTCCTTCCTTGAAGTACTAACGATCTTTTCCAGAATCCACTTGAGTTCTCTATTAGAGACTTCAACCTGTCCACTTATCTGAGGATGATAAGAGGTTGCCACTTTATGACAAACTTCATACCTCTGAAGATGTGAATCCAGATGTTTGTTGCAGAAGTAGCTTCCTCCATCACTGATTAGTGTCCTGCGGACACCAAACCGGCTAAACATATATCTCTGAGGAAAGCTCAGCACCACTTTAACATCATTAGTGGAGAGAGTCACTGCTTCCACCCACTTGGACACATAGTCAACCACCATCAGAATGTAAGTATTTGAGTATGAGGGTGAGAAAGGCCCCATGAAGTCAATACCCCACACATCAAACAACTCAATCTCTAATATTTCTTGCTGTGGCATCTCATGGTTGTTGGGAAGATTCCCAACTCTCTGGCACTTGTCACAGTTATTCAGAAAATTTTGAGCATCTCTAAAGAGAATTGGCCAATAAAAATTACTCTGGAGGACCTTAGTTGCTGTCCTCTCACCACTAAAGTGGCTTCTGTACTTGGAACCATGACAATGCCAGAAGATCTGTTGTATTTCCTCATCTGAGATACAACACCGAATAATACCATTTAAGCATCTCTTGAAAAGGTAAAGTTCCTACCACAAGAAGTACTTGGCATCATTGAGTAGCTTTTTCACTTGTTGTTTAGTGTACTCCTTAGGAATGAACCTCATAGCCTTGCAGTTTGCAATATTTGCAAACCACGAGGCTCTCTGAATAGAAAATAGTTGCTCATCTAGAAAAGTCTTAGTCATAGGAGTGGGTGGCCTCAGTCCCCCTTCAGGCTCAATCCTGAAAAGGTGGTCAGCCACTTGGTTCTCTGACCCTTTGCTATCTCTAATCTCAATATCAAATTCCTGAAAAAGGAGCACTGATCTGATCAATCTTGGTTTTGCATCCTGTTTGGTTAGAAGGTAATTAAGAGCAGTGTGATCAGTAAAAAAAATAATCTTAGAACCAATTAAATAGGACCTAAACTTATCAAATGCATAAACTACAGCTAATAACTCTTTTTCTGTAGTTGTGTAATTCTTTTGCGCATCATTCAGCACATGGCTAGCATAGTAAATGACGTGCACAAGCTTGTCTTGTCTCTATCCCAATACAGCTCCTATAGCATGATCACTGGCATTATACATCAGTTCAAATGGTAAATTCCAGTTAGGAGGAACTATGATGGGAGCAGAGACAAGCCGAGCCATCAGAGTCTCAAACACATGCAAACAATCATCATTAAAACAAAAGGGAATGTCTGCAACCAAGAGGTTGCTCAAAGGCTTAGCAATTTTAGAAAAATCCTTTATAAATCTTCTATAGAATCCTACATGTCCTAAGAAACTCTGGATTGCATTTACATTAGTAGGTGACGGTAATTTCTCAATTACCTCCACCTTGGCTTTATCAACTTCTATTCCTTTTTTTGAAATCCAATACCCAAGAACAATACCCTCAATTATCATAAAATGACATTTTTTCCAATTTAAAACAAGGTTTGTTTGTTGGCACCATTTCAAGACCAAGGAAAGGTGTCTTAGGCAAGAATAAAAAGAATTAGCATATACAGAAAAATCAACCATAAATACCTCAATAAACATTTCAACCATGTTAGAGAATATGGAAAGCATGAACCTCTGAAAAGTTGTTAGGGTATTACACAGTCCAAACAGCATCCTCCGGTAAGCAAATACACCAAAGGGGCATGTGAATGCCGTCTTCTCTTGGTCTTGAGGGTCCACTACAATCTGATTATAGCCAGAATAACCATCTAGAAAATAATAAAATATATGTCCAGCTAACCTCTCAAGCATCTGATCAATGAAAAGTATGGGGAAGTGGTCCTTCCTAGTTGCTGTATTGAGCCTCCTGTAATCAATGTACATATGCCACCCCGTGATGGTTCTTGTAGGAATAAGCTCATTCTTCTCATTCTTGACCACTATCATGCCTCTTTTCTTGGAAACTACTTGTACAGGACACACCCATGAACTGTCAGAAATTGGATAAATTATCCCGGCCTCCCAAATCTTCAAAACCTCTTTTTGGACTACTTCTTTTATAGTTGGATTGAGCTACCTTTGTGGTTGCACTACCGATTTAGCATCTTCCTCAAGTAAGATCTTGTGCATACACTTAGCCAGACTAATCCCTTTTAAGTCACTGATAGTCCAACCAAGGGCCGTTTTGTGGCTTCTAAGTACCATTATCAAAGCATCCTCTTCATCATGACTCAAAGAGGAGCTAATAATCACTTAATAAGAATCATGCTTGCATAGGAATGCATACTTCAAAGAGGAAAGCAAGGGTTTCAACTCAAGCTTCAGTGACTCTTCCTCCTTAAGTGGCGTTTTTTGTTCCCTTTCTTGAGGTGGTGAATCATCAATTTCAAGCAAACCATCCTCTGAAGGGGGTTCCAAAATACCATCAAGCAGGGGCGTTTTTGGTTCCCTTTCTTCAGCTTCAAAAACCTCTTGAATTAGTAGCTCAATAAGATCAACCCTCATACATCTCTCACTCACCCTTTTGCACATAAATAAGAGCTCTCCCTGTAGCTAAAAAGGGTCTCTCTAAAATAATAGAGGTATTTTTATCCTCTTTCATGTCCAGTATGACAAAATCAGAAGGAAAAATAAAAGGTCCCACTTTCACCAATAAATTCTCAATAACTCCAAGAGAAAATTTAATTGAATGGTCAGCAAGTTGAAGATACGAGTGGATTTCACCTCGTCAATTTAGAGCTTTCTCATCAAGAAAAGTGGCATGAGATTGATGCTATCTCCAAGCTCTAAGAAAACATAATGCCTTCTAAATGGTAATATCACCAATGGTGCAAGGAATCAAAAAGCTTTCCGAATCTTGCATCTTCTCAGGGAGATCCTTTTGAATAATAGCACTACATTCCTTGGTGAGCACCACAATTTCACTCTCTTTCTAATTCCTCTTGTTGGTCAATAATTCTTTCATAAATTTAGTAGAGAGGCATTTGCTCCAAAGCCTTCGCAAAAGAAATGTTGATTTGAAACTTCCTGAAGACTTCTAAAAATCTTGAAAATTGCTTGTCTTTGGATGCCTTCTAAAGCTCTGAGGATATGGAATTTTTGGCTTGTACTCAAGTACTGAAGACTTTACTTTATGTTGCTCAAGATCAATCGGAAAAGGATTATCCGGGTTTCTTAGTGGGACGTGCTCTTCACTACTCTTAGTCTCCTCTAGAGCTTCTTTTTCAACTGGCTCCTCACTAATCTGTGCTTCTGACCCTGCTACCTTACCACTTCTCAGATGTATGGCCTTACACTATTCCCTTGAGTTAGGCACTATATCACTGGGGAAGGTATTAGGAGGCTCTCAGGTGTTTGCTTTCTCAACTGACCCAATTAAACCCCCAAATTCCGAATTGAAGCTCTTGTTTTCTGCATGAAATTATGAGTACTTTTGGAGAGCTCTGTAACTATAGATTCCAAGTCAGAGGATTCCTGAGAATAAGAAGGTGCTTGATATTGTTGAGAGGGCTAAAACTGACGATTGTTGTTGAAGTTATTCTAAATAAAGTTCCCCTGGGGAGAATTGTTGTTGTTGAAGTTCGATTGCCTTTGTGGTTGATTTCTCCACCCAAAATTTGGGTGATTCTTCCTCCTTGGATTATAAGTCTCGGAGAAAGGATCATTACTGAAGGGTCTAGAGGAATTGCCCATATAATTGACTTGTTCAGGGAAAATTGACCATAATCATAGCTCTCACCTTGAGAAAAATCACAACTCATGTCATAAAAAGTATCTTGGGTATTAATGACTGAGACTTGTAATACACCTAAATGTTGAGTAATAGCATTTATTTGTTGAAATATGACTTTATTCTGAGCAAGAAGTGTATCCAAAGCATCAAGTTTCATGACTCCCTTCCTTACGGCGGTCCTCTAAGAAGAATATAGATATTGGTTGTTAGCAACCATCTCAATCAACTCTAGAGCCTCTTCAGTGGTCTTTTTCATGTGAAGAGAATCTCCTGCAGAATTATCCAAAGTTATTTTAGCGGCCTCAATAACTCCATCATAGAATATCTGCAATTGTATCTAATCTGGAAACATGTTAGGAGAATACTTCCTTAGCATCACCTTGTACCTCTCCCAAGTTTCATAGAAAGGTTCACCCTCTCTGTGCCTGAAAGTCTGAAGATTAGTCCTCGGCTTGGTCAGCCTCTGAGGTTGAAAGAATTTAGTCAAGAATTTGTTGACCATATTTTCCTATGTATTCAAGCTCTCCTTAGGCTGTCTGTCAAGTCACTGCTTGGCTCTGTCCCGTATAGCAAACGGAAAAGAAACAACCTATAGACATCTAGATAAACACTATTGATCTTCACAGTATCACATATTTACAAAAATTTAGAGATAAATAAGTTTGGGTCTTCCTGCGGGAGTCCATGAAATTGACAGTTTTGTTGTACCAAAGTAATGAGTTAAGACTTCAACTCAAAATTGTTGGTATTCACAGGTGGCACAATAATGCTACTGCCATAGAAAGTGGAATTTAGAGCAGTGTAAGAACCAAGAGTTCTTCTAGGTTGCTCAGGAGCATTGGGAGCATTAGGAGCAACAGGAGCATTGGGAATGACAACATTGTTGTTGTTGTTGTTTAGCTCCATGGTGAATTCTTCAGCTTTCTCCTTAGAATTGTCTTTGAGATTCTCAGCAGCTTTAAAAGCTCTAGCCTGCTGTGCGCATCTTCTAAGAGTCCTTTCAATCTTAGGATCAAAATAAAAAAGAGGTTTCTTGTCTCTGTTCCTACTCATAAACAAACAGGAAACAAGAAAAAGTAAGAATTTCTACGTCAGAGTGAAGAGAATTCCCAATGAGATACACTGAATAAAAAAAATAAAATAAATAAAAATAAAAGGGTAAATCTTTGAAAATAAAAAAATAAAATAAATAAAAATAAAAAGGTAAATTTTTGAAAATAAAAAAATAAAAAACAAAAATTTCGAAAATAATGAAGGAAAAAAAAGAAAATAAAATGAATAAAATAAAAGAAAAATTACTAAGAAATTTTCAAAAATTAAAAAGGGGAAAATTAAATAATTTAAAGCAAGACAACGTCTAATCTAGAAAATCAAACAACGAGTAGTTATTAATCATAGTCAATCCTCGGCAACGGCGCCAAAAACTTGGTGCAAATTTCGAAAACCACAAACTAACTGAAAAGTGCACTAAGTCGTACCAAGTAATACTTCAGATGAGTGAGGGTTGATCCCAAGAGGATTAATGGATTAAGCAACAATAGTTGAGTGATTAAGCTAGTCACACAAGTAAAAAGGAGTGTTTTGAGTTTCAATTATCATCAAACAATAATTAGAGAATTTAAGGAAGCAAACAGTAAACGGGTTGTAAGAATTATATGGGAAAACAGTTAAGGTTTTGGAGATATTTACTTTTTCGAATTATCAATTCTTACCAACTATTTTAATAATGCAAGATTCAATTCATGGCAAACTTTAATCGATTAAATCCTAATTTCTTAGTAATTTATTCTCCTCTAACCTAATCAACCGCCAATTCCTTAGTCACTTAATTTAGATTAAAGGTTTAAGTCCAATTCTAGTTTATTAGCCACACAAACCCTAAGTGCCCAAAGATAAGGTGATTATATGCCACGTATCACGTTAAGTCTGGGTAATTAGAGAATTATGAGGAATTACTTTCAAGCTGTTATTCAAGTAAGTTAAATTTTTCAAGATTCAACAAGAATTCAAATAGAAAGAAAGTTATCTTCCAATATACTCTAATTCCTAGGATGAAGAACGAAAGCAATCATTGAATTTAAATCAGTGCATTAATCAAACGTAGAATTACAATATTATTAATCCACCAAAATAAACAGAGCTCCTAGCCCTAAAGAGGAGGTTTAGTTGCTTATGGCTTAGAGAAAAACCAGAGTTTTAAAAAGTTTGAAGGTGCGGAATGGGGGAGAAGAGAGAAGAGATCCCGAAAGGTTGAATCTTTTCTCATTTTATATCTAACCTAATTAATTTAAAAATAAAATAAAAATAATAAATTTCAAAACCTAAAAGATTGTGTTTTGTTTTAAATAATAAAAAGAAAATAAATAAAGAAAACTAAAAACTAGTTAGGAAGAATTCCTTGGAGTTCGAAAATGCGCTACTGGTGCTAAATGGCAGGCTCGGTGTTTAGTGCCACTGAGGCAGAAAGCTTTGTTGAGGTTACTGGTCTCCTGGCGCTAAATGCTAGAATTGGCGGTTAGCGCCACTAGTGTGTGGTTCTGGGCGTGCTTTACGAGACACCTAGCGCTAAATGGCAATTCGTGGCTGATGGTTTTCAGTGGCTAAGAGAATGGGGGATTGAATCTAGCCCCCTTTTTGCTCAGTAACACTTGCTGGTCTTTGAAATAACTTCAGGAGACTTTTTAATTTTTGTCTCGTCCCTAGCCACGAGACTTTTATTTTTGTCTCGTCACTTGGCACGAAACTTTTATTTTTGTCTCGTCACTTGGCACGAGATATTTTTGTTTTAGCTCCTGTGCAGTAGAAACAGAAATGGAGTAGAGAAGAGAAAAAATTACACCAAGATATATCCTGGTTCAGCTGCTAAGTGCAGTGCAGCCTACATCCAGTCTCCATCACAACCATGGTGGAATTTTACTATAATCTTCTTGATTACAGACTGTAAAGTGCTAACCCAACTTACAAGGGGATTCCCACAGAATCATGAAACACAACATAGATGAACAAAGGAACTCTAAGGACATCTATAACTTTTTCTTTTAATTTTGCACTCTCTGCCTTTTTTCGCTCTATGGCTTTTTCATTACAAACCTCACTGTTTGCCTTTTTCCATGAGACTTAAGACATGACAAAATTAAATAGAAAAATTACAAAACAGAATACATTGAAGGAGAAGAAAATCTATTAGCTCAGGTAGCTCTGAGAATCCTGTGCTTTGCACTCTCACACTTTCTCCTTGTCTCAAGCCGTGGCTGTTCTCCCTTTTTATAGAAGAGGGAAGCCTCCACAATTGAAACCAAAAACCAAGCCAACTTCTTCTTCTCCAAGAATAAAAACCGGTTCGGCCAGAGAGAGAGAAGAGATAACCCATGCAAAATCCAACATGCAATTACCTCTAATTCTTCTTTGGTCATCACTCTTCATCAATCCGAGCGCTCCATCTTTGGCTTACTCTCCAAGATGGATTTCTGGCCCTTGATGCTTCATGATGATGATGGCTTCTTCTGCTCCACTTTTGCTTCCTCCCTCACGTAGCCACCTTAGCTACCTTCTGTGATGAGTGAACACAAAAGCAGTGACAAGCCATCCCTCCAAGGATCTTCTCTTTGCTGGCCGAATCTCCTTCAACCATTTTTGGTATGGAGAAGCCAAGATCTCATCACCATATCTTTCCTTTCATGGTTGCAGATCTTAGCCACTACATTTTTTTATGTTTTCTTGCCATCATTGTGATGGTCTTTTTACTAGCTCCTTCTTCTTCTTGTTGGTAGCTTGCTAATGCTTTCATGTTTCCTGATGGATATGACCGAGAGAGAGAAGAAACAATTTGGAAGAAAAGCAATTAAATGAGTTAAACAAATTAATTGGACAAAGTTACTTTTACTTCCCTGAGTAGCGTGTAGCTTTCAATGCCATCAATCATATCAAAGACAATCTCTCTCATGTTTCCAATGCTAGCTAATTAAATTTTGAAATCCATCCCAAGAGAAGGAATGAGATCCGTAAGAAGCAATTTTTGCTTCCTTTCTCAATATGTTTCGGATCAAGCATTGGATCATGTAGCAACAAATATCAACTTGGTCTTGTAGCAATAAAACTCATTCTGGCCCAATTTCTTATTGATTTCGGACCAAGTATGCAAAACAATTTTGGGCTTATGATAATGTTTGAATTCTGGCCCAAATAATCACAAATTGCTTCATCCACCTAATATAGGAAACATTAAACAAGGCTGAATGGTTTTAAGCATATTGGGCTTGCAATAATTCTTCTTTTATATTCGGCCCAATGATAAAACCTGCATCACAAAATTATTAATTAACATATGTTAAGTAAAAATTAAATTAATAATTTTGTAATTAATTATTTCAATAATGTTTGTTCATCATCAAAATAAATTTGAGTTTTCCAAATCTTAAGTGGCGTTTAGCGCCAGCTTAACAGAAAGCTTGCATAAAATTCGAGGTGCCTGGCGCCAAACACCAGGTAGCGACGTTTAGCGCCAGCTTGATAGCATAAATTTTCTTCCTTTTTTTCAACACAAACTCTATCAAATTCGCCCGAATTTTTTCTGAAAATAATAAAACTATACTGCAAATCAAAGTAGCATTCAAACTGGTCTAAAACACCAAAATTTAATAAAAATTCAATAAATCTATATCTAAATTACTAAAAAAATATAGAAAAGATGGTCACGCTTCACTACCCCTGTCAAAAAAAATCACAACAAAAAAAAGATAGACATTTTTAATATTCTTATTACATAAAACATAAACATTATCACCCTAATCAATAACACCTAGTCTATATAATCTCTCCTTAATGTGGACCGTCTGAACCAATACAAGCCAGAAAAATAGTTCAATCTGTAATAACACAAATTTTCAATAACTGATTTTTTGGACTTTTATAGATTAAAACTTCATGAAATTCGAGTGACATGGTTAAACTTCGTTTGACGAGTTGATTTCAAATATACAGAAAATAAATAATAATATTTTATTATAATAGTATTTTATGATAATGATATTTCATGACAATAATAAAATAAGCAAGTCTAAAATTTAACGTGTAAGGATTATTATTACCGATATTCTCTGATCAGTTCTATAGCACTAGAACACTCTTAAAATATTTTAGAGTAGAGATAATTATAATATTATGATACTAGTATCATTTATACTGGTATATTAGATAATTGGTCTAATAAAGTAAAAACATGTAATAGATATATCTACTTTTAGTAATTATTAAAAATTTAATTTTTGTTTCAAGTTCACCCTTATCATCCCTTAAAATTTGGTCACTTTTTCTCTCTCCTCCAAATTATTTTTTTGAAGTTTCATGAAACCTGAGAAAGAGAAAAGAGAGAAAAACTTCCATGCAAGTTTACTTTCAAGCTTGGTTCATGAAGTATTCAAAACTCAAATCAAAATTTAAAACTGATTAAAGTCTTTCTCTCATCCTCCTCTTCATGTTCATATAAAATTTCTTTGAGGTAAATTAAAGTATAACTCCTATTTTTCCTCTTTGAAATTCGGCCGTCATATGTTCATAGAGGAAACTTCATATTTTTTATGTTTTAGCTTAGAAAATCCTACTTAGAAGCCTAGCAAGGAATCATCAATTTCTAGCTTAAAAGGTGAAAAATATTTCTTTCTTTTTTTCAAAATAGATTCGATTCCTGGTGCATCAAAATGAGTAACCATGCTTTGTTTTATTCATTGCATAAATCATATTTTAGGTATCTTAAAGAGTATAAAGCTACAAATCTCAAGTTTAAAGGGTGAGTAAAACTCTTCCTTTTTTTTTCATGATCAATTCGGCCATAAGGGCTTCTTTATGTTAAAAATTATTTTGATTAAAATATAGAAAAAGAAGTAATGTTAAAAGATCACAAGGAGGGTAATTAATAAGCTTGGAGTAAAGCTAAGAGTTAGGCCAACTTAAAAGATTCTATATGTACCTTGATGTTTGGTTAATGATTTTGAATAATGATTAATGAAATTGAATGTTTAAAAAAATGATTGATGATATTTAAATATTATTAAAATATTTGAATATTGAATCTTATTTGGAAATATCATAGCCGAACCTAGGTACATTAAGAAAGCTTGTTGTCAAGCTTGTTTAAAAACCATTTTAAAGACAAAAATAAAATATTAAAGTTTGGAAGGAGAAAAATTTTAATGATACAAGAAAAGAGCTTAAAGAAAAGTGCTAAGAATTCAAGTAAAAAGAAAAAGAAGTGAGTGGAGGAAGGAAGCAAGAAATCGGCTTAAATGGTTAAAAGAATGAGAAATGTGAGATAAAGAGGTATTGAGGTTAAAAATGTCTTTTTAAAAAAATTTGGGATAAAAATATAATTGAAATAAGATTTAAGCGTAATATGGACTTTTTAAAAATATTTTAAGGTTAAATATATAAAGTGGAGTAATCAGGGTAATATGGTCTTATTAAAAATATTTTGATATTCAATATGTAATGTGCAATCATAAGGGATATTATGATCTTTTTTAATCATAAGGGATATTATGATCTTTTTTAAAAATGTTTTAAGGTTAAAGGTATAAAGTGAAGTCAAAAGGAGTAAAATGATAATTATGAGAAAATATAAAGATAAAATAGAAATTATGTAAAATCTTGAGGACATAAAAGTCATTATACAAAAGATGAGGGACATAATGATAATTTTGATAAAAAATTAGGGACATAATAGTAATTTAAGTAAAAAAGAGGCAGAAATGTAATTTAAAGCCAAGAACCTAGAGGTCTTTTATATAACAGATTTAAGGTAGATGCAAAAAATTGAGGGAAGACCAACGATGACTAAAAGAGAAAAGAAAAAGTAATAAAGAAAGGACAAACTGAGAACTGGTAATCAAGATCTAATAATTGAGAAATGAGAAGTGAGAACTGACAAAGAATAAATGAGAACTGAAAAATGGTTAGTTGATGAATGAAAAAGGGAAAGGTAACAGATAAAAGAGAATTGAGAATTGATAAGTGAGAAATGAGAATTGAAAAGTGAAAAAAGTTAAATTAATAACCGAAAACTAAAGTCAAGTGAATGGTTTCGGCCATAAAGACTTAAGCAAAAGAGAATTTAAAGACAATTGAATGACATTGACCATAAAGACTTAAAACAACTGAAAATCGAAAACTAAGAATTGAATGTTTGTAGGGCCTGGTCAATTGGGGATTCTTATTTCGCTTGCCTATTTGCCAAATGTATTTGGGGATGTCTACAATTATACTGTTTTCCAGATGTAAGGCATACTTAGTGCAATTTAAAATCAACTGAATGGCTATGCCATAAGGCTCAGTGCAATTTGAAGTTAACCGAATGGCTATGTCATAGGGCTTAATCTAATTTGAAAGTCAACTGAATGGCTTCGGCCATAGGACTTATGCAATTGATACATCTAGAAAGTCATATCTAGGACTTGTGTCTGGATAATGCCGAAAGCGGGTAGACAACTGACACATGAGTTCATGACCTACATATGACAGACATGCCAAGAAGAAAATAAAAGACAAAAATTTTTATATTTTACTATTGTGTTATTATTCAACCATAATCATAAATGATGTATATATATATGATTGAAAGCTAAAGGTTGCAATAGTTCAGCATAATAAAATTTAAAAGAATTTAAACAAATTTATCAAAAGATAAAATCATATGAAAAAATATCTCACAAATGGTGAGTCATTGTAATTGAAATGTTCTAAAAAAATTAAAAGATAAGGAGCTAGTACGGATAGAAAATTATCAAAATGTGCATACTAATTATTCATGTATAGTATTTTTTGTTTGTTTGTGGGCCTGTGTAGTAATAGAAATGGATTGTTGCTCTGTTACTCCCTAACAAACTAGAGGTTGATAAATGTCTATCAAGCCAAGTTTGGAGAGTATGTTAGAGAAGAGATTGGGTGAAAGAGCTTTGGTAAATACATCAACAAGTTAATTAGCAAATGAGTGAGGGAGTAATTTCATTAAACCATATTGTAGTTTTTGGTGAACAAAATGATAGTCAACTTCCAAGTGTTTGGTAAGTTCATGAAAGACTAAATTTACATCTATGTAAATGGCACTCTGGTTGTCACAGTATAAAGCTGGAGGGTGAGTACAATTGATATTAAGATCCACTAATAAGTCAACAAGCCATTGTAACTCCTTTGTGGTAGAAGAAAGAACTTTATATTCTGCCTCAGTTGAAGAACAGAAAATAATTTTTTTTGTTTTTCAAGAAATGAGGAATTTGCCTAAGAAAAAACAAAACACTGTAATAGACTGCCGAGTATCCGGGCACCTTCCCCAATTGGCATCGCTGAAGGCAAAAAGTTGAAGGAAAGAAGCTCGCGAAAAGAACAAGCCACGTCTTAGGGACCCTTTGAGATATCGTAAAACTCGCTTGATTGCCTTCAATGATTCTCCGTAGGTGTGCACGTAAATTGGCTAACTTGTTGTGTCGCATAAGTGATGTCGGGTTGAGTGGTATTAAGATAAAGGAGCCGACCAACAAGCCACTGATAGGAAGTGACATTGATAAGTAGTAGACTAGAGTCCTAATGTAATCGGAGCTTATTATCCATTGAAACAGAGTAAGACTTAACAGTACTGTTAACCCATAATCACTCAAAAGGTCAAGGCAATATTTTCGTTGGCAAAAAGAGATTCTCTTTGCAGAGTAAAAAACCTCTATGCCAAGAAAATATTTTAAAATACTAAGATTCTTAATGTGAAAAGCAGAGTCCAAAACATTTTTGATGGATGAAATTTCAGAAAGATAATTTTCAATAAGAATGATATCACTGATATAGACAAGTAGTGCTGTAAAACTGTTACCATTAGTCTTGAAGAATAAACTATGATCTGCCAGAATCTGTCAATACCCATGAGAAAAAAAAAAGAAAGGATAACAATTTACCCTACCATTCACAGCTTGATTGCTTTAAACCGTATAGAGACTTTAACAATTTATAGCACTGTTGCGACTTGGAGAAGGACACTCCAGGAAACAATTGTATATAGAAATTCTCTTTTAAATCACCATGTAAAAATGTATTGTTGATGTCTAATTAATAAAAGTACTAATTGTTGATGGAGGCAAGAGTCAGGATTAGTCTTACCGTTGTCATCTTTACCACAAGAGAGAAAGTCTTAGAATAATTAATCCCTTTAGTTTGGGCACAACCCTTAACAACCAAATATGCTTTATAATATTCAATAGAACCATTAGGGTGATGATTGACACGATAGACCCATTTGCAACTGATGGGTTTAACACCAAGAGAAACATCAACAAGAACCTAAGTTTTATTTGCCTCGACCTCAGTCTTCATGGCATCTTGCTAGCATGAATGCTTGCTAGCCTCTTAAAAATTACGTGGTTCAACATTCGTGGGTAAAGAGAAAAAAAAAGCTACGGCAAGAGAGAATATGTGTGTGCATGAAAAAATTGCGGAAAGAAGATACTTGTACCTTGAAAAAAATTATTTGGGATCGTTAGAAGAGAGATTGCAAAAGTAGTCATTGAGATAGGAATGAGGTTTTGAGATTCTTGTTGATTTTTTTGAAAGTTGGATAGTGGGAGAAGAGGACGAAGAAAGGCCATCTTTGTTTCTTGATGTGAAAAGTGGAGAAAGGATTTCATGAGTTAGTCGATTCGGAAATTAAGGAAAGTGAGTTAATTGATGTTGTGGGTGAAGTTGGGTCTTCATGATTATGAGCTTGGGCGAATAGAAAAACATGTGTGATGGTTGGACAAAATTGAGACTCTTGTGTAGTAATAGGCTTAATTGGTGGATCAAGAATTTATGGGTCAAAAGAAGGGCGTGAATGAGGGTAAATCAATAGATTGATGCTAACTTGGTATGAAAAATGGTGTTCATGAAACTACACATGCCTGAAAATAAAAAAATTCCTGTTGTTTAAATCATAAATCTCATATTCTTTTATTCCTTGTTTAAAACCTAAGAAAATACCTTTTCTATTACGGGAACTAAATTTATTATGATGCACACCAAGAGTTGAAGAAAAACATAAATATTTAAAAACTGAGTATGCATAAATTAGATAATTTGTTAAAAAGAATTTGAAAGGGTGACTTATGACGTAAAACGGAAGAATGAACCCAATTAATAAGAAAGATAATATGTGTAATGGCATAAGACTAAAAAAATAATAGTAATTTCGATTGAAACATTAAAGGTTGTGCAACATTAAAAATATGTTGGTGCTTTCTCTTAACTTAATTATTTTGTTGAAGTGTTTCAACATAACTTTGTTCATGAAGAATGTTCTTTAAAACTTAAAAATGAAACGTTAAAAATTCTAAACCATTATCAGAATGAATGGTTTAATTTTGGTGTTAAATTGGGTCTCTACTATAAAAATAAAAGTTTGAATGCTTAACCCTAAAGTTGTTTCGATTTTTAAAAAAGTCACCTATGTATACCGGGTAAAGTCATCGACAGTAGAAAAAAAATATTTATGCCAATGAATATATTCTTTAGAAAAAGGACCCAAAATATCAACATGTATTAATTCAAAACTTTGAGATGCAACAGCAGTAGTGCTAAAAAAAAAGGTTATTTCTTTTATTTTGCTAAATGACAAATATCACATATATTTACATCATGACAAATAATAAAAAGAAATTAAGCATACATATCATTCAAACATTTGTCAAACAAGTGTCCTAAGCAAAAATGCCAAATGTTATTGAGAGTTCTGATGATAGAATTATTCACGAAACTAGAGGTGGAGGAGAGTGAAGGTGAATGAACATATGAAAAATTGTATATGGTGTAATCTTTCAAAAAAAGATGATAAATCTCTTTTTCAATTTAGCCAAATTAATCGTCTTCAACGATTTGGTGTCCTATGGAGTGAATAAATCATTATGAAATAATAGATGATAAGAAAGAGTAGATATAAGTTTAGAAATAGATAAAATATTAAAAGTAAATTCAGGTATATACAAGATATTAAGAAAAATTATATGATGTGAAAGTATAATAATACCAGCAAGATGAGTAAATAAGTGTGTGTCATTAGAAAAATGTCCAGATATTAGAATGATTTTATGATAATTATGAAAGTGTTGTAATGAGAAAGTAATGTGATTAGTTGCTTTAAAATCAATAATCCAAGAACCACTAAGAGAAGAAGTAATGAAAAATATTTGTGGAGATAATACGTTCTTATGTTTGTATGACTAACATTCTTATACTCTCTTGTGTATATATGTGATCTGCGTAGTTATTTTGTGAACTATTTTTATTTTTCTCTTTTTTTTTTTGCTTTTATAATTTATTATGTATCACTATTATCTCTTGTAACGCGTTTTTTTTTAAATACCTTAAAATTACGTTTACATTTTTAACGACGAATCAATCTTATATGCTATGTTAATAAAGAGTTAAAGTTTATAGGAGAATATATTAGTAACACTCGACAATTGCATTGGTCATGACGTGCTAAAAATTGGGTTAATTTGGTATCAGAACAGTTCATCTTTGGTAGGCTATTAAAATTTGGTATTAGAGCAATTTGTTTCTGATATGTAATTTTTAAAATCTTCTGCAGATACTGATAGATTATTAGCTCTTTTTCTTTTATGTACCTGTGTAATTTCATTAAGATATTTCAAATAATAAAAAAGAATCTGACACAACTCAGTAACAAAACTCAGTTCTTTTCACATAGTTAGTTTCTCCTCCTCACATGAGAACCATATCCAATAAAAAAGCATAACTAAAATTATTTTTTGTCAACATGTCTTTAATATCTTTATAATAACTATTCATTCTAAACATCATCTCATTTCACACTAACAAGCTTTCCAAAATACCTTAAGATTCCATAAATTCTCAACCAACTATATCTCTCCCTCAAATACGCACTACATCAAATTTAGTCAAGCCCTCCCTTTTTGTCTCTATCAAACCTAACATATTTAATCTATAATTTTCTTAAAGTTTTTTAGCATATTCCATTTGTCCACTTCCTATCATATTCCTCTTCAGTATCACATGAATTGTATTGGTGAAAAAAAATCTCAATATTTTCTTATTTGAAAGTTTTATAGGGTCTTATGGAGTCCAGCTGAACTTTATTATTATTCCTTATAAGTCTTAAACCAAGTCCACTTCTATGCTCCTGGTAATTTTACGTTATTGTTCTATCTGACTCACCAATTTCACAAACTCCAAAAAATTCTCCTATCTGCCTCTCCCATAATTTTCTTAAATGTAGATTTAACAATTACCTCTTTTGAATGATTCTATTTTGAATATTGTATATTCCAGTCATTCAAATCTACTTTTGTAATTATCATTCTATCCTCAACTTCTACTCCCCCTTCACCATATTCAGCATCAATCTACCGCCACATTATGAACCCTTGTCAGTTTGACCAATCTTTTTATGCTAGTATTCTCACTTTTAATTTCTAACTCCAATACTTGTTCCATATGTTTGTCATTGCTTTTTTTTTCATATTCCATCTTTGAAGAACACTCTTGTACATAATTTTCATGACCTACTTCTTTTACCAGAATATCAAAGTCACTCGTGTCTATGGTGATATGAATCCATTCACAAATAACATCAACTAGTCAAGTGTCAATTTGTACTATGCCTGCACTGAAAGATGCACATGATTTCATCGCTTCATCACACGCAACTATTTTTCTTTCATTGACTTCCTATAATTCTAAATGTATCCACTAATTATACATGCAATGAGATATCAAAGTACTCTAGTTATATTCTTTTAGTTTCACTATACTCTTACTCTCCCACCTCCAAACACTATGAAATATTTGTAAGAGACTATTCATTTTTAATATTATAGCCTCTTTTATGTTCAGGATTCTATGGAATGTCAAAAGAACTTTGTAAGTACCCAATTCTCATATTTGCATCCTATGAGGCTAATTCTTCATTGTTACCAACTTCAAAGATTTAAAGTTTATTGCATTCATTGTTCTTCTTACTATATTTCTCTGTAACCAATTCAAATTCTCTTTGATTACCGACATTTCTATCTTCTTTGTCCGATCTAGCCATTTTACGCGAATCCTTGTCCATTGTATACTTCTTCATTGTTTTCATAACTATCTCAATCAATTTAAAAGTTTTTTCACGTGTTTTTCTATTATTTGCAATTTTTTTTATCATATCCCTCTTCTAACACCCTTTTTTTCCGCATAAGTGATCTTTTATACTTTGTCTCTTTAACAAAAATAATTTTTTTCTCAAATTCATACGATTTATTTCAGCTATTACCTTCAAAACTCTCTCTTTGTAGTGTATTTTTTTATAAATATATTTTTTATTTTTTTTTACTTCTTATTTTAGTGATTTATATTATCAAATAATTTTTTGTATAGAATAAATTTTGTTAAACTAACTTTTGAACTTTAAAGTTTTATTATATAAATCAATTTAATAAGTTTTTCTATGTCATTATAATATTTTATTTTCATATATATTATAATTTAAAAATACACATAAATTGTCAACGTCAAATTGTGCATAGACATACGAGTATATCACCATTGATTACAACATTGCATGGTACTTAATTTTTAGGGTAAAGTACTAAATTGGTCCCTAGGTTTGAGCGTCAAAATTAAATAATTAACAAAATGTCCTACATAATAACAGTACAAGAACAAAATCGATAAAGCTCCAGAGGCATAAAATCAACCATTGATACATCAATACATTTATTTATTATTTTTTTATAATATAAATAAAATATTTTCTATAAAACTAAAGAAAATGATAAATAAATGTATTGATACATCAATGGTTGATTTTGTGCCTCTGAAGCTTGTACTTGTTCTCCAGATTATCGATTTTGTTCTTGAACTGTTGTTATGTAGGACATTTTGTTAATTATTTAATTTTGACCTCACCGTGGGACTAAATTGATGCTAAATGAAACTTTTTTGAATTCAAATAGAACACTTTAAACCTTTGAGGATTAAAATAGAATTACGCCCAAACCTAGGGACCAATTTAGTACTTTATCTTTTTTTTTTGATGTTCTATTATTAAAAATGATTAACCGCTGAAAATGATTAATTTACCAAATTTTTGACCAATTTTAGATTTTTTTTTTATTAATTTACTAACAATAAATTTGTATCCAAAATTGAATCAATTTAATGAGTAATTTTTAATTAATTCGGTGGAAATGGGCGACTCAATCCCATTCCCATAGGCCATAACAATGCTCCTTTCACATTGGGTGGAAGATAATTCCCCGGAGGGTGAATGTTAAGGACTAAGGAGAAGTAGAGAAGAGAGAAGAGGACAAAAACGTCAATAGCCGGCAAAATACATGGAAGATTGTGTTGTGTGCAAAACAAGGAAAGGAAGGGCGCGTGGAGTGATCCAACATTAGTACTACTTAACAAGGCATTCTACCAAATAAGACATTTGTCCTAACTCTTCTACACTCCTTTCCTTGGACCAAACTCTTCATTTCTCTCATTCTCATTCACTCTCTTCACTTCTTGAGTTTTGAAGTTAATTACTTTGACCCCTTTTCTTTATTATGTGAAAGTGACATCAACAATCATGGTTGAATGAATCTACTTGCATGCTCTTATTATTGGAGTTTTTATTGAATTTGGAAAAGGTGAAGAAGGAAAAGAGAGAAATGGGTTCAGGTTCAAAAGTAGGGAATAGCAGCTTTGATTACTCGTTTAAGGTGTTATTGATTGGTGACTCTGGTGTTGGCAAGAGCAGCCTCCTCCTCAGCTTTATCTCCAAATACCTTCATCATCATCTTTCCCCCACTATTGGTACCTTTCTTCTTTTTCTTGCTTTCTCACTAACAATGGAACATGCTCTATAATCTATACAAGCCTCAGCCATTCATCTATTAGTATCATTTTTTCTGTATATTATTGAAATTAAACGTTGCATAATCTTCTCATGTATTGTTTCAGGACTTTCATTATCTATTAGTATCATTTTTTCTGTATATTATTAAAAACTGTCATATACTGTGAACTTATTATGTTGGTCTGATTACCTTTTATTTGTTCATAGTTTATCAGAATTTGGTGGCATACATCTAGCTTTGAAGTTTTTCACTTAATTGTTTTTGGTAGATTGAGTGCTTCACTAACTCAGGATAATTTTGGATTGTAATTTTCCCTATTTATTTATTAAATTACTGAGACAGGGGTGGACTTCAAGATCAAGCTTTTTACCATTGGTGGTAAAAGAGTGAAGCTTACTATTTGGGACACAGGTAACTGTTTTTCTAGTTATTTGATTAAATTTTCATTTTTTTTTGTGCAAATAAAAACAAATTTAGGTAGTTAATTAAGAATCTTTATTGTTCTGACTCTATGTTCTGCGTGAAAGAAGTTGTAATATTAAGTGCTTTCTTTTCTTTGTCTCATATAAGAATAGTTTATCCATAATATTTCTTTTACAAAGTGATATTCTTTTAGAACTTTAATTCCTCTCTTTTGTTTTTGGTATCATTTGGGTTGTTAAGTGATTATTAGAGCAACCTGAAGATCCTTATATAATAAGGATTAAGGAAACAACATAATTATTTTGCTTGTATTCGAAAATTTTGTATACTAACTATTTCTTTAAACCCACTTGAGTATGTTCATGATTCTGTAACCGACCGATACATGAGAATTGAGAAGTAATGATAAGAATTATATCCTGTGTTCTTCTTTTTTCTTTCTTTGTCTTTCGCCTTCTTTCCATTCCCTCAAGTGGCAAAGCTTTTGAAAGCTAAATTTAATGGTTTTCTTTTACTTTTAAAAAAGTAGAAAAAATAAAAGATATCAAGTCCGAATTAGATGCCATATGTCAAATGTGGTAAAATGAAAGTTTGATAAGGTGTTGAAAGCTAATACATCCTGAAATATTTATATGAGAATGTTCCAGCATGAAAGTCGCTAAAAGAAATGTTAACTTTAAGGTTTGATGTGAACTTTTGTTTGAAAGGAGGATTTTGTAAAAAAGTTTCTTTTTTATGAAGTAAACAGTGATGTAGCTTGAATTTGACTCTGTCAATGAATCCTAGTCTTGTATAATCTATCTAGGATGAAAAGAAAGTGTTCAAAATCTTGAATATGATTAACTTGGTGACTGTGAAATGCAAATCACATGTTTAGTGTTCCTTCTTAAACATTGATTTATGTCTAATAACTTGGGCATTCTCATCTAACATTAACAGGTTATATGATCAGTGTAAGTTTCGTTTCTGTCATTTTTTGTCTATAACAAATTCAGGGGTAGTCTAGCATCTTAGAGTATGCTTAATATTTCTTTTCTTGCAGCTGGACAAGAGAGGTTTGGAACGGTAATAAGCTCGTATTACAGAGGCGCCCACGGAATCATTCTTGGTACACTCAGATGTCAAAAAATTATACATGTACACTTCGAATTATGACTTAACTATTGCTTATAATCTTGATCTTTAACATCTTCTTTCCTTCACAATTTTCTAATTTAGTCTACGACGTGACAAAGCGCGAGTCATTTACAAACCTAGTGGACATATGGGCAAGAGAAGTTGAGCTTTACTCCACCAACCCCGATTGCATCAAAATTTTAGTTGGCAATAAAGTCGATAAGGTAATTAAGTGTTATGGTGAATAAAAGGAGAACTTCTATTTGTTCCTTACACTTTTCTTTGGCCTTACACTTCAGGAGAGTGAAAGAGCCGTTACAAAGGAAGAGGGTATGGCTCTTGCGCAGGAGCATCGATGCTTGTTCCTAGAATGTAGCGCCAAAACTCGGGAAAATGTTCAGCAATGCTTCAATGATCTAACACTAAAGGTATATGAGACTTTATAAGTTTGTTAACTTTTCCCCCTTCTTGATTAAGTTAGTGATTACTTGCGTCACACGCAAAGTATTAAACATACGAGTGTTTTACTGTGAAATATATAACTTCTTGTTACTAACTAAAATCCTTTGGGTCTTCCAAATAAACAATTATGTACAGATGTTAGAGGTTCCGAGTTTACGCGAAAATGGATCATCGATAGTTAAGAGACAAAAGCAAATACACAATAAACCTCGGAGTGGCGATTGTTGTTCGCAGTAAAGTATGCTATAGGTGCCACATGAATTTGAAACAGGTATTACAACAAGTGATGACACAATCAAATAGTTGGAATGATCATATATATGTTCCAACATATTTTGAACCTTGTTTCGGTAACTTCCCGAAGAAGGTACTAGAGATCGGAATTTTCCTCTTATAGGACCCAAAATCAAACATAGGGTGAGAAATACTTGCATGTTTCTGGAATAAGTTTAAGACTGTACTAAGAACTTCACAACTACTAATTTTTTTTTTTTTAACACCAAGTCTGAATAATTATTATCATTAAAAAAGAATCGTTGTGGATATTCTTCGAGTATGGATTAAATATGCTTCAGAAGCATGTGAGTATTTCTCCGAGATTTGCACTTTTTCTGAACAAATGTACATCTTATTGTAAATATATGCCTCCAGATTGTGTTAGTAGGAAAATATGTAGCAAGTTTATATGTGTTATAAATTTGGTTTTGCCATTGGGTAATAATCTTGGTGAAAATCAGAGTGTAGTGTCGATTTTTCTATTTTATTTTTTTCAAGTAATAGATATATAGTAATTAATTTATTGTAGGGAAGCAAGAAGTTTTTCATATTATGAATTTGATGGTGGTTATATTGATATAACAACATAGGCTATATTTTTTCATTCACTGGCTCTCAACAGTGATTTTGGACCATTATTGAAGAAGTTTCTGTATGTTCTTGAAATAAGTTTATTATGTGTTTTTGATAACATTTTTATTTTTATAAATTTTAATAAAAATTATATATAAACCAAGAGAGAGTGATTTGAGTATATTTATTTCATTATAATTATACTTTTTGTAACTTGACATTGTTATACTAGGTCACTATTTAGATTTTAGGCATGTACCAAATTCAATCTTCCTATGTGTTTTCTACGTAATAAGTAAAAACAAAGCTACGCAAGGTAGAGTTTAAAGGGGGGGCAAACCTCTAACTTATGTACCAAACAAAAATCCAAAAATATATAAAAACAAGTTTCTATCCCACTCTTCATTAATTTAAGTTTCTATTTCTTCATACTTAATGTTTAAGGGAAGAAAAAGTTTGGATTCCATTTTTAGGCCACATTATTCTGCGTATAATTGTGTCTTGCTACATTAGACAGTACATATGGGACAAACACACCAAACACAAAACCTTAAGAAAAAAGCTACTACAAATAATGCATTTTTACCCTTGCAATTTGCAAAATTACTTTGCTGAAGATAATTATCTAATTAATTTGAATTTATGTATGTACAACTATGGGTGCACATGACGAAGTTGGGTTAATGTAGTTGAATTTGGATACAGTTCTCTAGTTTTTATTTATCATATTATTTTTTTCTAATACAAACCCAACTTCAAAAAGATTGGATTAAACTGAAATGATTTTATATTTAATTAAAAGGTTAAGTATGATTTTGGTCTCTAAGTTATTTTTTTACATACAAAATCGTTTCTAAGGTTTAATTTGGTTTTAAAATTGTTCTTACCATAGAAATCGTATAGAGGTGGCGACAGAAGCGGAGGCAGAGGTGGATTGTGGGTAGCTTCTTCTTTCTTTCTTTCCTCTTTTGAAGGAGCAGAAACACTCTCTTTCTCTTTTTTTTTTTCTTTTTTTGTTTAATTTTATAATTTTTTTGTTATGGATAATTTGGTCCAAATTGTAATATTTAAGTAAAAATGACGATTTTAAAACTTGGTTTTAAATCTTAGGAACGATTTTGTATGTAAAAAGAAATTGGAGACGAAATTTTTTTTTTGTCTATACCTTAGGAACCAAAATCGCA
>NC_029793.2:126979516-126990475 GCF_000816755.2 Arachis ipaensis | reverse complement strand
GAGTTCCTAATATTTTGTAATGTATTTATTTTAAAAAAAAACCTAACTTTTTTTTAAGTAATCTTAATAAGTGATTTTAGTAGTCACCAAAAAAAAAAAGTGATTTTAGAAAACTCCATATTTAATCATTTAATTTTTAAGGAAGATTTCCATGCACCGATCCTATTTCATTAACTTTAATTTCCAAATTTAATGCCGGCTTATTTATTTCCAAAACTTTCATTGTGATATCAGTCAAGTGTTGTTGAATTCGTTAGCATTTATGCCCTTGTTAGGGGGTCTTGGTCAAAGTCACAATGCATCAATGACACACATATTGTTTCTAGTCAGTAATGTTTCAATCTCTTGACTTTTGAGGGAACTTACATTACATATTAAGCCCCAAATCTGTATGATTAGTCGCTTGTATTGAAAAGATTTTGAGATTCTAATTATACTTTAAATGTTTTTGATATTGAAAAAACGGTATTATATTATTCTCTTTTCTTTTATCTCTTTATCTCCACGTAGTAAATGACTTGACACATTTTTTTTTATGTTGGACTAAACAAAACAATACTGTTTTTGTGAAGATAAGACATTTTGTGATTTATTATGGTTAATTAATGTCATTTCATCAAACATTTAATTTGAGAACTAAAGTAACGTTATTTTATTGGGTTGGGCTACACATACAAGCTTACAAGCTTACAAGTTGGCCCAGCCCAAATAGAAGCCACGCGCATAAAGAGAGATAACATGGCGCGTCAAAATCACGCGCTCAACACTACAACCGTTACGTATGGGAAACTCTTCCACTTCTTCCACTTCTCAAAACGCTTCGACGCTTCGAAAACCCTTCCATTTTCGAGCGAAAATCAAAGTTCAAAACATACAAATCGTTCTTCGAAACCTCCATCAACAGATGGCGTTCCTTTTGCCAACGACGATAAACAAAATATCACCCGTGCACCTGGCCCCAATTTTTAAGATGGACGGCATATCGGAGAGAAACTGGGGGACATGTTTTGACCTTCTTGATCAAGGGCATCACAGACTACCAGGAGAAGAAGAAGAAGGCAATTGATGGCTGCCTCTTTACCCTGATGATAATATACTTTCATCTTTCTGAAAACAAAGGCAAGAAGAGGGCTGAAAGACCACCAAAGCCTTGGATTGCCAACTGGACTAAGGAGCAGTTGGTGGAAAGAATGACTGCAGAAAGAGAGAAAATTTTGGTAAGTAAACATAATATGTTGCTTGTATTTTATTTACCTGAATGCTGCTAGCTAAAATATCTAATGTTTCAGGGGATTGTGAAGATGGCGGAGACAAGAGCAAGAGAAAAAATGAAAAAAAAAGAAAAAAAAAGAAAAAAACAAGAAATAAAAAAAACAAAAAAAAGGAAGGCGAGTCCAACATCGTCTTCGGAGACAGAAACAGCTACTGACATTGACACTTCTACCTCTGAGTCTGAGACTCAAGAATTTAGTATGTTCTAAATGATGATTGTTTGCCTTCCAGAATGGACTCCAGAAAAAGAAAGAAGAGTCAAGAGGAGTCCGATTCTGATTCAGAATCTGAATCTGAATCAAGTGATGAGTAATGTCCTGAAATTATTACTCCTTTCTTTTGGCTTCATTATAAAGATTTCGTGTATTAACTGAAGTATCTATTATTAACTTATAGGAGCGAAGAATCATCACCTGCAGAGAAGGAGAAGGAGAAGAAAAAAACAAAAACAACACCAAAAAGTAAGCACTTCTTTGCATATAATTAGATTAGACGACTATTCTGTGATAAAATTAATTTTTTATTTCTGATTGGTACTCTTTTTTTTCCACCCAGAACACAACCAAAAAAGAAAAAAGTTGTTGTGGAGGATTCACCTCCTAAAGAAGATCAATACTTTGACGGGTACAGTACCTCGTAAGCTATATTACCGTCTATCATCGTAATTATTTTTGTTAACGTCTTCTTTTATGAATGTAGTGAGACATATGAAATATCAAGTGACGAACTAGATGAATGGCTAAGGAAAAATGTTGATAAATCTGCTGCAGAGGGGTATGTCTTGCTGGGCTGTCTATTTCATATTTTGGTGTGTTTTGTATGCTAATAATTGTTTCTTGTTTTGCAGAGAGAACCAAGCTGACCTGCGATCGACAGAAGGTCGCTATGTGTCGTCTGAAACGTAAGAAGCTTTATTATTTAATAAAATCTTGTTATCATGATTTGGGTGTATTTTGTGGAACCATTTCGGTGTATTGTGTTGATCAAGTTGGGTTTATGTTGTTTATTAAGTTGGGATATTTCGTTTGTTGTGTTGGGTGTATATTGTCCATTCGGTTGGTTGTATCTTGTGCATTCATTTGAGTGTATTTTATACCTGTATCTTATTTTGTCTGAATAACATCAAATCTGTTTTAGAATACCGGCTGTGAACTTGGGAAGTGATGCTCCTTCCTCTCAAGGATGCACAGAACAGAGTAGTGTAAACCAGCCGTCACAGAGCATGTAATTTCTCTTTCAAATAACTGTTACTTTTGTTCTTCTATTACCCTTCTACTTCTAATTCTGTATATATTTTTTTTAGAAAAAAAGCCCTTTATTATTTTATTCAAGAAAAAAAAAGGCAGGAAAAAAAAGCAAAAACTACAAGTATGTAAGTTCTCAAAAAAACAAAGCCTGTCTTCTTTTTGAATTGTTCGGGTGTATTTCTTGAATTTCTTTGGGTGTATTTTAGGTTGAGTCCGTCTGATTCGAATATGATGGTTGTGAGGGAACAGACACCGTCGGAAGCGCTTGCAATGTGAGTTTTCCAATAATATTTCAACCTTATAACCTTATTATTTTCAAAGGCGTTGTTAACCTTTCATTTTTCTTCTTGTTTAGAGTCCCGATTCAGATTTTTGTGCCGGCATCCCAAACAACCACTGAGATAGATTTTGAACCAACCCCTATGATACAGATTGAAGGGACTACAGAAACGTAAGAAATAGTATTGAGTGTATATTTGTTTAGAGTTTGGGTGTATATTAGCTAACAGTTTGGGTGTATATTGTTCCTGATTAATTTTTTTTACGCCGTGATTAATTTTTTGTAACTGTGCAGCACTTCTGAAACCCCCAAACAACTTCAAGAGACCACACCCACGCTTCCCCCATCTCCAACTAAAATGTAAGTTCATCAGACTAAAATCAATCTTTGCTTATCATCCGTATATTCTTATTCTTATTCTTATTCTTATACATGATGACGCAGTCATCCAGACGCAGAAGACGCTGCTGCCCTGTTGATGATGGCACGGACAGCATCCTATGTTCCTAAAACAGATCCAGGGGTGCCATCATTCATCCTTAGATTGACTGATTCAAGCCAGGAGGGGGCGTCAACGCAGGAGACAGAAAGGGCAAAATCTCCTGAATCTGCAAATTTGATAGAACAATTGGACGATTTGGTCCAAAAAATAGCAAGCAGTGCGGCGAAGGGGAAGAACAAAAGTCCACAAATTCAGAGGGAGACTGGGGGAGAAAATTCTGCAAAGTTTTGAACTCCTGGGGGATTATATTAGATTACGGATGATATGAAACAAAAGTGCTATATCTGGGGGACGAGACTGAAGGAAGATGCAGATGGCAATACTAACGAGTATGAGGAAATGTGCACTCTGATTGGCCAAGGAGAATACATTTTGATGAGAATGCACCTTGTATCCCTCCAAGCAAAAAGTGATATAGAATCTCAGGTAATATTAGAATAACATTAATGTTTTTACACCAAAGTCAATTGCAATGCTTATTAATGTAAAATTGATTTCGGCATATATTTCTAGATTGTATCTGCCATCTGCATCGTCCTCAACCAGAAAAATGAAAAGAGGTTTCAAGAACAAATATACTGTCTCCCCCCCGATATTGTGGTAAGTGTTACTTCTACGAACTTTGGGTGTATTTTCTGTATTGATTTGGCTGTATTTTTTACGTTCAATTGGGTGTAAGTTTAGTATTTCATTTCTTGTTTCGCAATTCTTACAGTGCATGGCACTTTCGGATCACCCAAAGGGGGAATTCGTATCACCGAAAACGAAAAAGGAATTCAGGGTGGAAGCCTACCCGAGTTTCATTCCCTTCATAGATAGAAAAAAAATTAACTTCGCATCCATATGTAAGTTTTTGTTTGCTAAATTTGTTAGTACGCTTATTTACTTATATGCCAAATAAAATAACACACTGTTGAAATGTGGCAATCCTTCAGATTTTTGCTCCTGTTTGCCACTCGGGGCATTGGTGGTTATGGCTAATAAATACAAGAAAGCGGAAATGTCATATACTTGACCCGCTACACAAAAAAGCTCCAAGCGATGAGAGAAAGGACATTAATAAATTCACTGTAAGTTGCCTCTGTCTTCTTTACTTTAATATTTAGGTCTATTTCGTTAGTTGTGTTGGGTGTATATTGTCCATTCAGTTGGGTGTATCTTGTGCATTTATTCGGGTGTATTACTGATTTGTTTTGCTATTTAAGGAATATGTATTTTCAAGATTGATAACATATGCCGGCGGGGAACCTCTGCAGAAAGGGGAGAACGAGAAGAAAATTAAATCATCATATGTTAAAATATCAGGCCAAAAAATAAGGTATAAATTTGTGAGTCTGAACATTAAACTTTCGTAAATGAGATTCGTAATTTATTTTCTTCGTTTTCAGCTATGACTGCGCTATCTATGTTATGAAGTGGATGGAGTTAATTGAGCCGGAAAACATCACACATTAGCTAACCTATTAACGAGAAAAATAAACCCAATCGCCACAAATTTAAAGAACATTACTTTTACCTCGCTTAAAACTTTCGTCTTCTTCTTCTTTGTGCCATTTGTGATCTGTTTCTCCAGCTTTGAACCTAGCCTGTTTTTTGGACGTCCTCTTGTTCGAATCCTTGGCGGGCTTTGAAGCTCGTTAACGGATTCCAAGTTGGCGTCTTCGTGGGATAAAGAAGATGTCCCCTTCCTTTTGGCTTTTAATGCTTCCATCTCGGCCATGACGTTATCGTACGCACGGTGCAGAATTGCAGTCAGCTCCTCCGATTCAGAGGCAAATTCGCAAATATTTTGCGAACGAAAAACCAATTGGTCAAACCTCTTGCTTCTTGGCTCCATTAGTGGCTCGTCGTGGCTGCTCTTGATGTGTGTGTGTCGCCTCTTTACCTTCTTGCTCCATCGTTCCAGTATGTATCTAGGTGACACTTGGCTTGCTTGTTCGAAGCTTAACACGCTTAGTGCGTGACGGCACAGTATCCTTCTCGACTCGAATAATAAGCATTCGCATTTTACCTCGGCTGCAACTGAGTCGTAAGTAACCACGAACTTGTTGAATATTGAGCTGGAAACTTGTTCTCCGACTTCGTATACTGAATAGCCTAGAGCGGAATTCTTTAATCTGGTGATGCAATTCGCCTTTCCTCTGAATTGTGCTTGGACTTTCCTAAACTTTGCGTGAGTGTACGCATCTTGAAACTGAGCTTCAATGGAGGATTTGGTTGCACACGATATGACCGTATGAAAATCTGCAGCATCTGATTCTCTCTCTGCTTGCTCCTTGCTTCCGAGGCAATTATCGTATTGTTTGATGAACTGAATAAGCGAGCTGTTCCGGGTGATATACTTGTTAAAAAAGGAATGCATGCTCTCGCTCCTTTGTGTGCTTCTCATCCCTGCCCAGAAGTGGTGATCCAGATAGATAGGAACCCATATGTGACGGTCTTCGTACAGATCTGCATAATACACCCAAACACAGACTGTAAATACACCCGAGGGAACATGCAATATACACCTCTGCTGCAGATTTTAAAAAGACATTACCTGAAAGCCACTTCTCCCATGCAACGAAACCAGCATTGAAATAACCATTTGAATGATTCAATTTCTTCGTTCTTCATCAAAGAGCATCCGAGAAGTGTTGACTGACCGTGGTGATTCACCCCGACAAAAGAACCACAGACCAAATTATACCTGAAATAAATTACCATGGTCCAGAATGCAAAATCATTAGTTACACCTTAACAAATGCTTTGCATACACCCAATGAAACAGCCAATATACACCTCTGATGCGGATTCGTAAAAATAAAATAATTTAGCATCATAAACAGGGGCAGTTTGTTACCTGTTTGTATTGTAGGTGGTGTCGAATGAAATGACGTCTCCGAAATACTCAAAGGCGGCTCTGCTTCTTGCATTGGCCCAAAAAGCGAGCTTAATCGATTGATCCTTTTCGAGTTGGAGCTCAAAAAAGAAATTCGGATTCTTCTCTTTCATTCTTAACAAATATTTCCCGAATTTCTTTGCATCTTCTTGTTCGGAAACATTCCGCACTTCCCTCGTAATGTAATTCTTCACGTCCTTTTCGATAAAATTTAACTCGCGATGACCCCCGGCAGCCGCAACAAATGATTGGTATGTTTTGCTTGGTAGCATCTTCAAGGGTGGTAAAGGTCATTCCAACCTTCGGAACAAGCTCGTCATCAACAACCGAGAGAGGCTGCACAATACACCGTGTCAGAAACTGTGAATACACCCATAGATATGATTCAAATACACCCAATCATGCCTAATATGATACAGCCGAACCGCAACAACTTAACTACACAATAACCTTTAAAGCCATAAACTGTAAATACACAGGCTGCAGAATACACCATGTCAAAAACTAAAAACACACCCAATCATGTCTGATATAATACACCTGAACAACAACAACTCAATTAAAATAACAAAGCCAGTAGTGTAGATACACCCACACTTCTAGCAAAAATACACCCAAAAAAAGACCTGATCTACACCCGAGCGTCTGCTATAAATTCCAGGTAATTAATCACAACTAATACATTGAATCGACAGATTCATGTTAACGTGTTAGTTTCACAGTCAATGTTCAGCAATTTTTCAACCACACAATGCTATACAAATTACTGAAAGAAAATTGATTATGTAAATCAAACCTCAGGAACTTCGTTAGATTCAAATTCATAATCCACTTCGCCTGGATTCAACTGAGAATCTGAGGTGGAATGCCATTATCTTCAAAACGAGTTCAAACTTTGATTTCAGAAAACAACAAATCAAAATAGAAAACGAAGCTCGAGTTGAAGAGAGAGAAAAAAGTAACGTAAACGAAGAACATACCAGTGAGAAAGGGAGAGGAAAAGAACGATGGAGAAGAACGAGGGAAGACGCGCGAGAAGAAGAACAACCAAATCTCAAAATAACGAAAACGAAGAAGGAAACAAATATTTTAAATTTGGTAGTTAGATATACGCGGAATCTTATATAGCGCGTGTAATCAACGTATGTGGAGCAACGCGTATTTTCGTTTTATTGTTTAATGAGCTTGTAAAGCATACAAGCCCTAATGGCTTGTATGCAGAACTTTTCCGTATTTTATTTAGTCTAATGTAAAAAAATATGTGCTAAGTGACTCAGTTTATGACGAGTAACTCAATAGAAAGAGAGTGAAAACTAATTGATGCAATTTTTTTAATTTTGCAGATTCTTATGATGCAATTGGAATATTGAAAATCTTTTTGATACAAGTAGTCAATTTTAAAGGCCACTTTGTGTTTAACTCTAAAAATAAATGAATTATTTTACTATACCTAATATTATATCAATTTTCTTAATTTGTTCCAAACTATATATAATCTAGTCAACCAAAAAAAACTATATATAACCTTTGATTTAAAAATCAATTTAAGTCTTCTAGTCTATTTTTAATTCATTCGAAGTCACGCCCTTTCTTTCACATGAATACGGAAAGGTGAAGACATGCAATAATAAAAGACTACCATGTTACATGTACACTAAAATCAGTCACTAAAATGAGTTATTAATATAAAATATAAAATACATATTAAAAATAAGTTAAACAAACATATATTTATACACAAATATTAAATAGATAGTGGCCGATTTTGGTGACTGATTTTAGTGTACAACTAACATTTTTAAATAAAAACATACCTAGAAATTTTCACCAACCTAGGACACTTGTATCTTGTGATATAAAATTGTTGGTTTTATAGCCTATTTCTATTTCCTTTCTGGGAAGGCTATATCACTTGTTATGATCTAAGAAACAAAAAAAATGAGAATCAATGGCTATTATTGTAGGGTGTTCATGCTCTTCACCTATACTACATTTCTAGTTCTAGAATTTGTTACAAGGTGTAGTGCCATTGAAGTTTACCATGAATGGCATGTTTCTCTTGATACAAATGTTTCACCTTTGAATGTGAATCAAAGTGTATGATCAACAACTTCTCAAAAGTCTTTTGTAGCTTGTGATGAATGATTCTGCATCTTAACTATGTTCTTAATGTTTATTTATTATTCTGTTCAACAGGTTATTGCTATCAATGAAATGTTCCCTGGTCCCCTTATTAATGTCACAACCAATGATGTTGTCAATGTCAATGTCTTCAACAATTTGGATGAACCACTATTCTTCACTTGGTACAAATATTCTGAATTGAGTAAGGGTATTCTTGTCAATTGACAATAGAAGATGTATAATGATAATGTGATATTGTTGTTTTGATAATGGTGTAGGCATGGTATACAACAAAGGCTTAACTCTTGGCAAGATGGAGTTTCTGGAACAAATTGCCCCATTCTACCTCATCATAATTGGACTTATGTCTTTCAAACCAAAGATCAAATAGGTACCTTCTTCTACTACCCTTCTATTCAATTCCAAAAGGCCGCCGCGGGTTTCGGAGCGATTCGAGTCAACAATCGCGATGTCATTGCCGTGCCTTTCCCCAAACCGGAAGCCGAATTTGATCTTCTTATGGGGGATTGGTCTACTGAAGACTACAAGGTCATAACCATGAACTATTAGCCTTGAATTTATGTTTCTTGCGAAACACTCAACAATTCAGTGAATATATAATTTAATTTTGATGTACTGTCAGTGTAAAATAATTTTACATGTGCATCTAATTACGTAATGCCACATCAGTAAAAATAACTATCTTTTACTCGTTACAAATATTTTGAGACAGAAGGAGTAAATGGCATTTGTTTTATGGTTTGGACAGATAAGTAAGTCGATGATGCGAAATAAGGATGTAAATAGTTATGCAGTTCCTAAATTCATTCTGATGAATGGAAAAGGTCCTTATGGAAACAACTTGTCAAAGTCCTTTGAGTCCTTCACTGTCACACAAGGTTTGTAAGTTGTAATTGTACATCTCCCGGTTCGATTTGATTCAAGCCGGAGCATTTCACATAATTTTTTACCTCCCTGGCTACATTGCAGGTAAGAGCTACAGGTTTAGAATATCAAATGTGGGGAATGCATTGAGCTTGAATCTCAGAATTCAGAATCATGAAATGCTACTAGTTGAGACAGAAGGCTCTTATACCAACCAAATCCCATTGGATTCTCTTGATGTGCATATTGGCCAGTCCTACTCTGTTATTGTGACGACGAATCAAAGCGAAGCTGATTATTATATCGTCGCCAGTCCAAAATTAACCAACACAAATGATTCTAGCAACCTTGTAGGTGTAGGAGTGCTTCACTACTCAAATTCTACCAAAGGTGTTACTGGACCTCTGCCAACTGGACCAGACCCTTTTGATGTTGAATTTTCACGAAATCAAGCCAAATCCATTAGGTAATTATACTAAAAAAAAGGTGACTTTCAACCTTGCTCTAAATTCGAAGACTTGTTTCATTTTTCGTGTGCGTACTAATCCACAATTCATCTGCGAATTTGTTTACATATCAGAACGTATTGCTTTTTGTGTAACTAACTAGGTGAAGACTCACGTACAGTTGTCTTTGTATGAAATTGATAATCGAGAACCTTTAGATGATTTGACAGATTTGATTAAACTGTCATCTAATGATTTTTAACTATCAACTCCACATGAAGACAAATACATAAGTTTCGACCAACTAACTATTCAAGGATAACTTGAGCAGGTGGAATTTGACCGCGGGAGCGGCAAGGCCTAATCCACAAGGAACCTTCAATGTTAGCAATGTGACTCTGTCACACACCTTCATTCTTCTAGGTTCCCTGGAAGAAATAAGCGGCCTACCGCGCTATGCCGTCAATAATGTCTCTTATTACACCATTGGCACGCCGTTGAAACTCGCCGACCACTTTGTAAACGGCAGCGGCGTATATCAACTCGATGCGTTTCCTCATGACTCTGTCAATGCTAATGCTTCATATGGAATTTCAGTTGTTTCTGGTAAACACAAAGGATGGGCAGAATTTGTCTTCAAAAATAAGATGAATGTCATGGATACTTGGCATTTGGATGGTTTTGGTTTCTTTCTTGTGGGGTAAGTTAAGTGCGTCTCTCGAAATTTAGAATTTAGGATTTAGGATTCAAAACAGAATCTATCTAGATTAAATTCTTTTTTAATGATTACCAATAGGTTTGGAGATGGAGACTGGACCCCGGCCTCACGTGATACTTACAACCTTGTTGATCCGGTCGTTAAGTCCACCGTCCAAGTTTACCCCGGAGGATGGACGGCGGTTTACGCCTTCCTCGACAATCCCGGAATGTGGAACTTGAGGTCACAAATTTTGAAAAGATGGTACTTAGGCCAAGAACTATACATTAGAGTTTTTGATGCTGATCCTGACCCTGCTAAGGAGAGACCACCACCAGAAAACCTTCTTTTATGTGGTTAGTTTTGTTTACAGTTACATTCAATTTTTTCTTCGTTAAGATTGGAAATACAAGACAAATGATTGTGATTTTCTTTTCTATTATTTGAAAACCGCAGGGATATTTGAAAATTATAGTGCTTCAGCACCAGCACCAGCAAGTTTTCCAACCGTTTTATTTTTATAGAAGGGAAATTTGATTTTGAGAACCAATTCCAACATGGTTACTAAATAGCAAAAAATTCTGTGTTTAGAGGGTTATATTTTGAACTGAGTTTTTCACTGAAA
>NC_029793.2:126968622-126979397 GCF_000816755.2 Arachis ipaensis | reverse complement strand
TCTGAATTGTTTCACTAATAATAAAAAGTTAGATTGATTCCTGATTTTATTCCAATTTGATTTTATTGCGGTTTAAAGCTGTAAGTACTTAGGTTTTTTTATATATTTGTAACAAATCTTTTATGAATTTACTCTAGACAACTAGAATTTTTGTCAAAAAATTATGTGTTTGAAATGCATAGTTAAGTGATTGTCAATAAATAAATGCAGAAAATTGAGAAAGCTAAAGCGAATTGCTTCTTGGCAAAGAGGATTTTGAATTGGTTTGTTTCATTTTGTTAGTGTAACATTAGGTAATTGAATATAGGTGAAAAATTGCTTTATAGGCTTTTTTATATTTTCATAATAACAAAAATACTAGTTTGTTAATATCTAAATTTATCCATTTATATTTAGCGTTTAATCAAGCTGTTTATCTTTATTTCTATTTATTCAGTACACACAAAAAAATAACAAAAAAGGAAATTGAATCGGTTGGTTTAATATAATAAAAATATGTAAAAAAAAGAACAAGGCAACATCATGGTGGTTCTCACAAACAACGGATAGACAATATGTAACACCCTACCACACAAAGATTTACGCTTAAGTCATAAAACAGAGGTGATGTGGTATTACGACCTCTAAAATAAAATAAGTACATATAATAGCAGAAGAGTTATAATATGCTAGGAGCCTTGAAGGATAGGGGAAATAAAAATCGCGAGATAAAAGCGCAACGCTCAAGGAACGAGTTAACTTGCGTGCTAAGAAAACTGTAACTGTCAAACATAAGATAACAGAAGTAGGAATAGAGTGTCAAAGATACAAAATAACAAGCTCCTAACTCAGCCTGCGAAGTCAAGACTGGCCGGAGAATATTTACACATATATACATACATATCCAAAACCAAAAAGTACATACACACAATCCTGCCTCTCCATAAACCTCTAAGAGGATCAAAAAGGACAAGTTATGCAGAGAGAAAGCTAAGTACATATATATACATCACTGTACAGCAAAACTATACAACAACACTATCCAGTAACCCCTCCGCTTTAAGAGTCCAGACGACTAACGAGATGGCTCCCGACCTGCATCTGAAAAACAACAACATAGTATGGAATGAGAACCGGAGGTTCGCAGTATGGTAAAGGTGCCACACACATAATATACAAGGTCCTGGGAATGCCAGAGGCAATCCTAGAACGCCGACACTCAGATTATAGAGCTTAAAATATTAAACAAAAGCCATAAAAGGTGGTTTCCTAAAAATATTTAATCCTAACTTAACTTAACCTTAAATCTAAATCCATAAGCCACTGGTCCAATTCTCTTCAGAATCTCAAACGGTCCAATATAACGAGGATTCAGTTTCTTGGTCTTAATAGATCTTCCCACTCCAGTGGTTGGTGTAACTTTCAGAAAGACATGTTCTCCTTCTTCGAATTCCAAAGGCTTTCGCCTCTGATCAGCATAGCTCTTCTGGCGGCTCTGGGCTATAAGCATTCGACTACGAATCTTCTTTATCTGTTCAGTCGTTTCGGCTATCATCTCAGGCCCTAATAAACTCTTTTCTGCAGTTTCATACCAACACAACGGAGACTGACATTTCCTGCCATACAGAGCCTCATATAGAGCCATTCCGATGCTCGCATGATAGCTATTATTATAAGCAAATTCTATTAATGGCATATACCGATCCCAGCTCGCAGGCTGGTCCAAAACACAAGCCCTTAGCATATCCTCCAAGGTCTGAATAGTTCTTTCTGACTGACCATCTGTCTGAGGGTGATACGGCACCCTGTAACTGATCCATTAGATTATCGATTCTAGGCAACGGATATTTATTCTTCACAGTGATCTTATTCAATTGCCGATAATCGACACACAGCCGCATACTTCCATCATTCTTCTTTACCAGTAACATTGGCGCTCCCCACGGAGAAACACTTGGTCGGATAAAATGCTTACCCAACAGATCTTTCAGCTGAGCCTTCAGTTCAGCCATTTCTAAAGGCGACATCCTATAAGGAGTAATTGAAATTGGACCGGATCCAGGTACCAACTCAATTGCAAATTCAACCTCTCGGTTAGGTGGGAATTCATTAATATCATCCGGAAACACATCTGGAAATTCACATACAACCGGAATTTGCTCTAAAATCTAATCATCACCTGATACTCCCGCAGTTAATAACATAATACCCTGACATTCGGTTCCAGAACAGTTTACTATCATAGAGTTCAAATAGTAACTATTCACCACAACCGGTGCTTCTGACCCTTCTGGCATAAACTGTACTGACTTCTTAGCGTTATATACTTTCAAATCATAACCTAAAACCACCATTCTCAATCCTAATTCATGGGTCTTTTCAAATGCAATAAATGAATGAGACGCTCCTGAATCAAATAAAGCATTTAAGATTTTACCAGCCATTTCACAATTACCTCTAATAAGTGTCTCAGATCCCTCAGCACCAATGGTAGAAGTAGTGTATACTCTCCCCGGCTGTTGCACCCTACCAGTCTCATACTTCTTCTTCTCAGGACAATTACTGGCTATATGCCCGGGCTGTCCACAGGAATAGCACACTCCAAGTCCTAATCTACACGGAACTCCAGGATGATATTTTCCACACTTCTGACAATTCAGATCCTGCTGTGGCTGCTTCCCAAACCTTTTTCCTTGATTAGCAATAATATTCGGCCTTCTATAATTACCCTGACCCTGAGTCTGCTGCGAAACAAAGCCTCCACGCTTGAAATTCCTACCTCTCGGAGCAAAGTTCCTCCCTGAAGGCCTCTAAAAAGGCATCCTCAAACTCCCTTTCTCTGCTGCCGCCTTCCTCACACAATCCTCAGCCACCCTACTCTTATTCACCAATTCAGAAAACACCCTAATCTCCATTGGGGCAACGAAGCTCAGAATATCGCTCCGAAGACCTCCCTCATATTTAATACACTTCCATTCAGCAAAATCTTCAGGTGCACCTTGATAGATACGAGAAAAGCGACATAACTCCTCAAATTTACTGGTATACTCAGCAACAGTCATTTGTCCCTGCTTTAACTGCATTAATTCAAGTTCCTTGGTATTTCTAGCTGAATTAGGAAAGTATTTCTTATAGAACTCTGTCCGAAAAACCTCCCAAGGAATCGCAGCACCATCAGGCTGCAGGATACGTCGTGTTCCCTGCCACCAATACTGAGCTTCACCTTGCAACTGATAAGTCCCAAATTCAACCCATTGCTCTTCAGGAACCTGTTGTGCCTGTAACGCCCTTTCCATAGCCTGAATCCAATTATCTGCGTCAGTGGGATTTGAGGTTCCCCTAAAAGTCGGAGGGCGAACTTTCAGAAATGTAGCAAGTGTCATAGGACCATCCTCATCATTATTGTTCCCATGATTACCCAATGCCTCAGCTGTTGCCTGCATAGCTGCAGCCATATTTCCCAGGGCAGCCATAAAGTCTACTGGATCAGTCCCTATGGACGCAGGAGTAACGGTGCCTGTCCTACCTCTACCTCGCTCGCGACCGCGTCCGCGAGTCGACATCTGGTCCCTATACACACCAAACAAGTGATATTAAGTTGATCAGTCTCAATATCGCAGGTCTAATGCTTTAAGTTCCAAATGCATGCCCACAAACGTTTATGCCATATATATCAATCAGATATCCTAATAGCACATACACACATATACAGAGAATGCACAGAAGCACAATCAGTCCATCTTTCAGGCTCTATAAGAACGAACTGCTCTGATACCATAATGTAACACCCTACCACACAAAGATTTACGCTTAAGTCGTAAAACAGAGGTGATGTGGTATTACGACCTCTAAAATAAAATAAGTACATATAATAGCAGAAGAGTTATAATATGCTAGGAGCCTTGAAGGATAGGGGAACTAAAAATCGCGAGATAAAAGCGCAACGCTCAAGGAACGAGTTAACTTGCGTGCTAAGAAAATTGTAACTGTCAAACATAAGATAATAGAAGTAGGAATAGAGTGTCAAAGATACAAAATAACAAGCTCCTAACTCAGCCTGCGAAGTCAAGACTGGCCGGAGAATATTTACACATATATACATACATATCCAAAACCCAAAAGTACATACACACAATCCTGCCTCTCCATAAACCTCTAAGAGGATCAAAAAGGACAAGTTATGCGGAGAGAAAGCTAAGTACATATATATACATCACTGTACAGCAAAACTATACAACAACACTATCCAGTAACCCCTCCGCTTTAAGAGTCCAGACGACTAACGAGATGGCTCCCGACCTGCATCTGAAAATCAACAACATAGTATGGAATGAGAACTGGAGGTTCTCAGTATGGTAAAGGTGCCACACACATAATATATAAGGTCCTGGGAATGCCAGAGGCAATCCTAGAACGCCGGCACTCAGATTGTAGAGCTTAAAGTATTAAACAGAAGCCATAAAAGGTGGTTTCCTAAAAATATTTAATCCTAACTTAACTTTAAATCTAAGTCCTATACTACCATTCTAATAATTCACCAAATCATTAGCACTAAACCAACCATGTTCATCAACAATAACATTCACCATCCAAGATTAATAACTAATTATCCAATAAACTTCAACCAAATATATTCATCAACAAATTACTAAACATTAAACATACACCTGCATTCCAACTTATCCTATGGCCGTCTAGCCTAAGTTTTCACAGAATATTATATATTAAATGCAAGAAACCTAAACCATACCTTAGCTGATTTCCACGTAACGACCAAAGCTATTTATTCAAAACCAAGACAGCCCCTCAAAACTCAACTAATCCGCTTCCTCCAAGTTCCAGTATTCACAATTTCAAGCTCCAATTATTTATTTTCAACCTAATACACATTCATAATACATATATACCCAATTTAATACTCAAAGCTCAAATTTAATGAAATTAAAATAGAATTATCGTATCCTCACCTTACCCAAGCTTCACATAAGCAAGAGTGAACGTTTCTCTCAAGCTAATTGGATCCTAAAACATCAGAAATCAAAGAAATTCAATATTCCCACTTAAAATTCGAAAATTGGGGGAAGATGAAGCTGAGAGTGAAATAGCAATTTACCTATAAAATTATTCCGGTAGAAATGTAGAGCTCGACGCGGTGAACGCGTGGCCACAAACGGTGCGGCGATCGGAGCTCGAACGGAGGAGTTACGGGATTTGGAAAGTAACGTGAGGGTTACGGGATTTTTTTCTCGTTCTTCCCTCCCCTGGAAGCTGAAAGCTTCGTTTCTGTTGGAATGAAGGGGATGAAGGGCTTGGGTTCACTTAAAAGGGCTGGTCCGGTTGAACCGACAGCCCGGTTAGGGTCCGGTTCAACCGGTTCGGTCCGTTCGGTCAATCTTGGACATTATAGAAGATAAAAAATAATAAACCCTCATATTAGTTCGATTGAAAAAGAAAAAAAAACAGGTCAGCAAATCAAAGAATGATGATGAAGTGGAGCAACGAAAATGGTGGCGGAAAACATGTAGGATAAATTCTCTCGATTGTTTAAAAAATTAAAAGTATAAAATGTGATATTTAATTTTTTTGTTGTTTTTTTTTTATATTTATTTTTAGTCCTACTCATAAAATTAATGATGAGAAATTACATTTTACTCCTTCAATTATTAAAAAAAATTGAGGGAATTCGTCCGTAAACAAGTTTTGAAAACAGAACGATTAACCAAACATTATCACTACTTTAGGCATGGGAGAAGAGAATAATTGGAGGAAAAACATCATTATTTTCGAACATCTATCCGACTTGATAAATTTAAAGAGATGCAACCGAAGAAATAAATGATTATTTTAGTATTTTCATAAGAGTTGTTTGAGAGAAATATCATTGTCAAAATAGAAAAAAGTTTTATTTTAGAGAATCGTCATTGTTGGTACTGTCTCAACGATTTCACCGATCAAATTTTTTTGCACAATTAGAATAACGGTTCAACTAGGTATCCTTTAAATATGGTACAATTTTCAGCCTTTTTTTTACAGTAATTTAAAAAAAAATAAAACTAACACATTTAAAAATTGTAAATAGATTTAGTGTCTTTAAAAATTAAATTCATATTTAAAATTCAAATTAAATCAAACTAACATTTAAAATTTAAATCTTAAATTTCTGTTTTAAATTTAATATATTTAATATAATAATATTTTATAATTTAAATACACATCTAAAATTCAAATTACTCAAAATTTAAAATTTAACTTTTAAAATTCTAAAGGTTTTTTACTTTTTAGAATGGATTAACTCTAACGGGTGCAAAAAAATTATGATTAAGTTCTATTTAGTAGTGTGTTAATGATCGAAAGATGTTATTTTTGTTACATAGCTTTCATAGTCAATTAACTTGCTGGGTTGGTTGCATGGGCTGGTTACACTGAAATTAAAAGAAATACATCTATTTGTTGGGATGAGAATAAAGATAAGAACTTGTACAAGTAATTAGCGTGGATTATTACGATTCAGGACGTGTACTTAATTAGTTTGAGTAAAGAAGCAAAAAGTAATCTAGAGTTTACAAGAGAAGATGTAGCTGATATAAATTAAATCAGCAAAGTATTTTTATGTTTAAATTAAAATATAATTAAAAATGTTGAACATGATATTTCTTAACAAATTACATAAACACATGTGTAAAAAATAATGATACCTTTCACCAATGCAAAATGAGAGAGTGCTTCAGCTGGAAGGTGGTGATAGTCTTCACCAATGAAGATGAGATGGAAAATTCATCTCGCAGCGTTCTTTTTAGTTTGGGATTCACTAATGCGTGTGAATGTCCCGTAGAATAAGGAATTTAAAAAACTGTATCTGTTACGTGAAGTTACGAAAGTAAAGCAAAGTCATAGTAACCACCAATGAAGTGGGTGGATTTTAAAATTTAAATTTAAATTAAAATCTAATTATAGATATGTATCTACAAAATAGAAACATGTTACACTAAAAAAATAATTAAATATTATTTAAATCTGATTAAAAGCTGATTGAAGGCTGATTAATAGTGTACAACTAGCATTTCCCTTAGAATAAATAGGTTATTATCAAAACATATTTATTTTATTCTTGTAGCATGTACAATTATGTGTAATAAGTTATATGAAAATTTAGGTGGTGTTTGGTATGAAGAAATGTTTTCTGTATTTATTTTCAATTTTCATTTTTTAAAAAAAAAATTTTGTTTTCAAATTTTCAGAATTTAAAAAATGTTTGTTTTGATCATTGTTTCTAATTTAAAAAAAAAATGAAAACACTGAAAACATGTTTGCTTTGATTATTTTTAATATATTAAAAATCTTTAAAATAATGTTATATAAACAAATAGTCATGCATAATGTCATTGCATAAATTCATTCTTCTTAAAATGCATAGTCATGCATAAATTCATTTTTCTTAAACTTCATGTACTTCTTTACTTTTTGACACGTATAAATACAAAGAACAAATAAACTTTATAAAATAAAATAAATTAATAGATGAGTTCTGTTTAATCTCTTTTAAATCAACATATAAATTATTATCTATGAAATTTAACTGGGAGTTAATTTTGTTAAAAGGATTCTATTTTTTGTGGATATTGAATTAATTTCAATCTATTTTGGTTAGTTTTGTGAATATTTAAATTATTAATGATTATATATATATATATATATATATGGTGAGTTCTATCCAACTCTCTCTAAATCAACATGTAAATTATCATCTATGACATGGCACATGTTAATTGGATATTTAGTTTTAGTTTAAGTTAATTTAATCCAATAAGAATTAACATCTTAATTAAAGTTGGGCTATTTTATAATTAAATATTTTTTTAAGATGAATGATTAGATAATTTTTATAAATATTAAAAAATAAATTTATATGTTTTTACATTTTATAAAAAAAAATCCTAAATTTATATGTATGCATCCTTAAGACGAGAGAAGCCCGATCAGCCTTTTCCGTAAAAAAATGAGAAAATAAACTGAGAAATTCAATTGAAATTGTACTTATGTTTCTTATGAATGATCAATGTTGGGGGCAATTACAATCAATTCCAACTTTGATATATGTGACAAAAATTAGTGAACATCTGTTTCGCTTTCTTTTCTTCCTTTCCTCTCTTTTCTTATACCAGATAATGAACAGCGGATGGATGAAAGCAATGTATCAAATATGTGCAAAAAGGCGGCGCTGCTTGTAACGATAGCAGCGACGATGATTTGGAGATCGGCGACGGCGACAGAATGGGAGAGAAGTTATAAAGAAATTAAGGTTCAATCTCTAAAAGTATGATTTGGAGAAAAATCAAAGATTCAGTTTTTAGTATTTTAGTAAATTATACAATTATCCATTTTGAATTATAATTTAATTTCAAAATAATTTAACCATAGTTAACATAACAATCAATTAAAAAGTGATATGTCATAGAGAGTAATTTACATGTTGATTTAGAAGGGGTTGGATACAACTCAGCAAATTAAACATATCTTTTAAGGCATTTATTTTATTAGATGCAATGTCTCATGTAATCCTTATTTAAACTAGCAAAGTGTAGCCAATGAGTAATAGCTCAAATGACATAATTTTCTCATACTCATTTAAGAGGTTGTGGGTTCGAGTACCGAACCAATTAAATTGGTTCTGGAATCAACAGGTATTGGTTCTGGGAGTGCGGAATCCGAACTAACCCGTAAACCCGATCATATATTAATTAAATAAAAAATAAAAAAATATATATGATTTTTAGTGGCTTTTAGTGAGATTATTCACTATTAATATGTTTTGATTTTAATGAGTTTAGTTTTTAATGTATTTGGTGTTTAACATATTTAGATTATTTATATTAATGTTACATGTTTATTGTACTTGTTGAATTTTTAAGATAAAAATTTGGTTTTTTTTATGAATTTCAAAGTCATCGGGTACCTAATTACCCGAACCGAACCCATCCGTTCTTAATCGATTTGGTTTGGTTCGGATACATGCACACAAAAAAAATGCAAATCCAAACCAAACTGAACTAATTACATTTTAATCGGTTCGGTTCTAATTTCACCTTAAACCCAAACCAAACCGACCCATGCTCACCCTACAAAAATTTATCAGTCTTAACTGATTAAATGGAACAAAATAATGTATCTGAATTTAAAACCGTGAAAATAAGTAAGTACCTTCTTAGTGCCACTTCCATCATCACCTTGAGGTTGATATAACCTATATAACGTAGAAGAAAAAATGAGCTGAAAAATCCTAGTTTGAATATGATGGAAACAGAGACATTTGTCCTAGGAAAATGGTTCCAAAATTAGCTTAAAGAAGGGCTCCAGAGTCCAAACAAATAAACCAGAATTTTTTGCCTAAAAAGAATCATATTTACACACAAATGCTTTTTAAGAAAAGGAAACAAGCACCAGTTAAACATTTGGAATGAAAATGTACCTTTTCTCATCATGCTTAGGCTCACTTTTGTCATTATTCTCTTTATGAGATTTAAGGTTTCTAGACTTATTTTTCTGGTTAGATAAATTAGATGACTTGTCATTCTCTTTCTCAAAAAAGTCACCAAAAAAAAAAATTCTCTTTCTCAAAAAGGCTCAATTTGTTATGAGTACAGTCCTGGTGGGTTCCATTTTCCTTCTCATGAATCTCAGAAGTGACTGCCAACTTATCTAGCCAAGACAACTTCATTTTCTTCTGATTGAACAGACAAAAACATGCATACAAATTTCAATTACAACTTGTGATTTCTTTCACATATGTTTCAACTTTGTTTATCTATACACATGCTTGTATGAATAAAAATGAAAATTTATTGGAAAATATAAACAGAGCTCAGGCTCTTGAGTTTCTTTAATGTTTTTCTCTTCTTTGAGATTACATTGCATCTGCTTCAGGTTCAGTATAAATTGTATCATCAAGTTGGCCACTGCCATCCTCCTCGGAATCAGTTTCATATCCTCTAACCTCCTCATCTTGAGCCCCCCTTAATTGCAAGAAGCTTTGCAAGCTCTATGGATTGATTCCCATTAGGTGCAGATATCCATGTATCAGCCATATCAATTAGCATGCTCCCTTTTCTTTTCACATTATCATGTACTTAAGGAACAACAAATATTACAGAGCAACAAAAAAATACAAAGAAAAAATTAGGAAAAAATCAAGAAATCCTTATCGTTCAAAATACTAGTAGAATCAAAAGGTGGTAAAACAAAACCATCCATCTGCATTTAAAAAAATAAATAAAAAATAAATCATAAATCAATAGGAGTATATGTTGAATATTGCAAATGTTCATTTTTCTTTCACTCGTTGATATAGTATGTCAATAAAAGTTTTAGTATTTTTATTGGATCATTTTTTTTTATCTTTGGTTTTAGATTTTCTCCCATTTTATGCTAATAAATATCAACTACTATTAAATATGAGAAATTGAGAATGTTGCATGTAACTATTAGCAATACTACTGCAATAGGAGTGGAAGTAAAACAAAACTTAGTCCCTTAAAAAAAATCAGCAGAATGTTAAAAGAAACTAGGAGAAACTAAAATCTCCCAAAATGTCATTTAGAAATTAGAAACACATAAAAAAAGAATGTTTTTTTTTTCCAAAAAAAGTTACCAAAAATATTTTGACAAGAGGCAGCACCAAGAACAATAACTACCAATTGAAGAAGAGTTGAGAGGATGGAGAGGATGCAGGCTGCACAGAAAAAGAATAAAGAGAGATAAAATTAAAAAAAAAAAAAAATACGTTCTTTTTATTTTTAGCT
>NC_029793.2:126966608-126968474 GCF_000816755.2 Arachis ipaensis | reverse complement strand
TCATTCTATAATTATATATATGCCACAGCGCTTTCAAAATTTTCAAATAAAAATTGTGAAAACAAAATCAATGTATCCTTATTTTCATCTTATTTATTTTGAAAACATTCCCATAAAAACAAATTTTATTAAAATCAAACTAATATGTTTTCATCTTTATTTTTTATTTTAAGTGAAAATAAAAATTGAAAACGCTTAAACCGAGCACATCCTTACATTTTTATTTATGTTACAACAAAAAAAAAATTGTGGATTAATTGTTATTATATTGTCAATGTAAAAAAATTTAATGTGTTTTGCTTTAAGAATGTCTTTGCTAGAAGAAAAAAAAATTTCACTAAGATAACCTCCATCAAATTTATTCAGGACTTGGACAAGTATTTTAAAATTACCCTTAGCTATTTTAGAATAATTTGTTCAATTTTTAATGGTGTTCTGAATAAGACTTGCTATAGATTAGCATAGGGGTGTCCATGGATCGGATCGTATCCGCAGATCCGTGGTAAATATCTGCATCTGATCCAAAAATTGCGGATACGATCCGATCCACAAATTGATCGGATCCGATCCGCACCCTTTGCGGATCGGATCGCGGATATCTACTCTACATCCGCGTATCCGATCCGCAAATCCGCACTATAATAATTAAAAAATAAATAAATATATATGTTTGGTATTATATTTACTTGTTTGTATGTTTTAGTTAGTAATTATTATTCATATATTGTATTATTTTATTTTTGTTATTTAGAGAGAGTTTGATTAAAAATATTTTAGGAATAAATAAGTTTAAAAGTATGAAAGAAATATTTTTATGAATTCTTTTACATAGAAATATGATTAAAAAGAAAATGTTTAATTATACGGATATATCCGATATCCGATCCAATCCAATCCGCAAATATGCGGATCGGATCGGATCAGATCCGACACTAAAAAGTGCGGATATCATATCCGATCCGATCCGCGGACACCCCTAGACTAGCAAACTAGAAAGAGAATTTGCTTAACTGGACAGGTAGACTTTGTTTGGTCAATTTTGTTGTAGTTGCTATTTTTACGTATCAGATTTAGGTCTCTATTTTTTCTAAAGGAATCATCATTAATCTGGAGTCTATGAAAAATTATAATTAAAAATGACAAATTGATTGAATCTTGTTAACTGAAAAGTGTTGGCGACTCTAAACATATTTAAAAATTTGGAGATTAAAGATCTTTATTGTACGAATATTGTTCTTTTTAAAAAGTTAGTTTAAATTTTTTTTCATCAGCCAGATAAGTTATGAGTCTAATTATTAAATGTCAAATATTGATTATTTGGAGATGACTGTTTTAATTGTCTTAAAAACAAATATTCTTAAGACTTAGAAAATATTAAAAAATGAGTTTGCTGGATGTAGTGAGAATTTAAACAAAAATTTTTAATTTTTTAACTGAAAGAGAAAATAACAATTATCTAATAATGAATTATCTTCACGTTTTTTATTCAAATATCCAAATATATGATATATAATTAGTTGGCATTTGAAAATTTTTTATTCTCCTCTATCTTAGAATCTAAAAGCTTTTGATAATTTTTGACTAAAAATTTTGGTTTCCACACTTTTGGTTTTTAACAAACGGAAAGCTGAATAGTTAATTAGTGATACGATGAGCACTTCTTTACTTGTACGTTGGGTTGTTATGATAAATAACTATTTGCTATTTAGAAATGCTATTTTGTAATCTATCAAATTAAAGCGACCGAATGATTGAAAACGTAATTTTGATACAAATGTGCAGTATGACCAGCTTACATGTAAGATGTAGGAATGAACTATACTAATATTCTTGACATTTCATAATTTCAATTTTCATATATAATTT
>NC_029793.2:126961228-126966200 GCF_000816755.2 Arachis ipaensis | reverse complement strand
AAACAATACATATAAATACCAACTATATACAACATCTAAACTAAAAATTAATTATCTATATACGATACATATTGAAATTTACATACATATATTAAACAAAAACATAGCAATTAATTTTTAGTGTGTATATAACATTTTTGAATAAATAGCCAAAATGAAATTAAATGATTGGATGACAATTTTTATGTTGATAAACATTTTTGTGTTCCATATTTGGATTTAGGCTCATATTAAAGTTTTATTATTGTTCTCATCCGTGTGTTTTGGTCCCCAACTTTGTATAAAAATTAGTCTCACAAAAAAAAATAGAAGAAGAAACATTAAGACTAGTGGATTTTGAATATAACAATAACAAAAGGTAACGTTAATCCAAATTTAAAGTCATTTTGGAATTTGGCCGGCTTTGTATTACTTGAATTTGGCAATATTATGAACAATTAAAACTATTTATAATCTCTTAACACTACAGTTACCTCCTCAAATGGAAGCCAAAAAGGTAACAACATTAACAAATCAACAATAACAAAAACAAAGTCTCAAGAAAAAATGGCTGCACCATTTCTTCTTCCTCAAATTCACATTGCTAATGCTTCATGTTCCATTTTGGTGCTTCTTGCACTCTTTGTCACAACATCCATGAGTTCTGATATATTCCTTGATTGGAATGTTTCCTTTGATTTCAATGTTAAGCCAGTTTCCACTGATCAACCGGTATTAATAAAAGATTTTAGCATTTCATTTTTTCATTATTTATATTTATGTTTGTGATTTTGTGTTAGTAGATATGCATGCATGCACATGGGGATCCTAATCATTAATCTCATTCCTGATTTTGTCAGGTTATAACGATCAATGACATGTTCCCTGGACCTCTTATAAATGCTTCAACAAATGATATTGTTCATGTCAATGTTTTCAATTATTTGGATGAACCATTGCTCTTTACATGGTATATATTTCATTGCACTCTTTCTTTTTGTTTTCAAATACAGTAATAGGTCTAAATGTTCTGTTATTAGACAAAATTTCTCCAATTTTATGGGAATAAAAAAACTCTAAAATACTTGAAAGGTATCAGAGACCATCGTAAAGTAAAGTATTAGAGTATAGAGAGAGTACAAGAGAGTATTGATAAGAGAGAGTAATGATGAATTATTAGAAGTAGTGAATCATTACAATGATGTGAAGTGAGAGTAGTTATTTATACTTCAACAACATATAAAGTGTACAACATTTATTTTTAACTGAGTTTACTTAACATGTTTAGTGTGCTTGGTTGGTGGACTCTAGTAGATGATGAACTATTCCAAGCACAATAAAAAAACATTTTGAGAGTTAGATAATAATTTTAATACAAAATAATGAATGAAAGAAGTAATTGATTGAGTTTTTTTCTGTCATTTAGAATATTAGATAAAAAAATATGAAATAATTTTTCACAAGATACCATAAGTTACAAGAATTGTTGACGGATCATTTATATATTTTTATATTTTTCTCCCTATCATTCCTCTTACCAATTGAATCGAGTGGAAGAAATTAATCTTCGAGAATTCTCTCTAACTTTTATCTATTTTTATATCTTTACTGACTTCTATTTTAAAAATTTTATAGAGCCAAAAAAGAATAAAAGGAATTACAACCTAAAAGACTCTGAACTTCTAATTATGTATTGGATTAAAGATATATCTATATCAAGCGAAATTTGATGTATAAATAAGGAAGTAATAAAAGATAGCAACAAAAATTTTGTGAATTTCTCTAAAATACTTGAAAGGTATCAAAAACCAGTGTCAAAGTGTGTGAAGTAAAATATCACAGTATAGAGAGAGCTATAGAGAGAGTACAAGAGAGTACTAAGAAAAGAAAGTAACGATGAATTATTAGAAGTAGTGAATCATTACAATGATGTGAAGTGAGAGTAGTTATTTATACTTCAACAACATATAAAGTGTACAACATTTATTTTTAGCTGAATTTACTTAACATGTTTAGTGTGCTTGGTTGGTGGACTCTAGTAGATGATGAACTATTCCAAATACAATAAAAAAACATTTTGAGAGTTAGATAATAATTTTAATACAAAATAATGAATGAAAGAAGTAATTGATTGAGTTTTTCTCTGTCATTTAGAATATTAGATAAAAAAATATGAAATAAATTTTCACAAGATACATAAGTTACAAGAATTGTTGACGGATCATTCATATATCTTTATATTTTTCTCCCTATCATTCCTCTTACCAATTGAATCGAGTGGAAGAAATTAATCTTTGAGAATTCTTTCTAACTTTTATCTATTTTTATATCTTTACTGACTTTTATTTTAAAAATTTTATAGAGCCAAAAAAGAATAAAAGGAATTACAACCTAAAAGACTCTGAACTTCTAATTATATATTGGATTGAAGATATGTCTGTATCAAACGAAATTTGATGTATAAATAAGGAAGCAATAAAAGATAGCAACAAAAATTTTGTGAATTTCTCTAAAATACTTGAAAGGTATCAAAAACCAGTATCAAAGTATGTGAAGTAAAGTATCACAGCATAGAGAGAGCTATAGAAAGAGTACAAGAGAGTACTAAGAAGAGAAAATAATGATGAATTATTAGAAGTAGCTAATCATTACAATAATGTGAAGTGAGAGTAGTTATTTATACTTCAACAACATATAAAGGCTAGTTAAACAAATCCTAACTACCTTGTAAACTCAGCTAACAACTCCTAACATCCTTCCTTAATTCATAGGATGCTGCTGCTCTCAATGTAAAGTTGTATTAAAAAAAAAAGGTTCTATAAGTTCTTATCCACAACTTAAAATTTTTGAGATACATTAAGTTATAAATATATCAAATTTTCAAAGCGACAAAGTCGTCGTCTAATCCGTGTAGCTGATGGCTGAGTTATTGTTTTGATAGTATTGCCTTAGTTTTAGGAATTGGAACTGGTTTTGATGTAGGAATGGCATAGAGCAAAGGTTAAATTCATGGCAAGATGGAGTGTCTGGTACAAACTGCCCTATCCAACCTAGCAGGAACTGGACTTATGTTTTCGCAATCAAAGACCAAATCGGAACATTCTCCTACTTCCCTTCCATCAATTTCCTCAAAGCTGCCGGAGGGTTCGGTCCGATTCGAGTCAACAACCTTCCATTTATAAGTGTTCCTTTCCCAAAAGCTGAAGCTGAGTTTGATCTTTTAATTGGTGATTGGTACAACAGTAGCTACAAGGTAACTATGAAAATGATTTAATTATTTATTTATATCTCTGTTTCAAATTTTGCCAGTTCTGACTCTCTTCCATGCAATTTCAACTAGGATATGAGGTCCAAGTTGAATATATCTGATGTTATTTCTCCTAATTGGATGCTAATAAACGGAAAAGGACCATATCTGAACCCTGTTTCAAAATCATATGAGACCTTGAATGTTACACAAGGTACTATTAAGAACTGAATCAATTCAAGTGTTGAATCTCAATTCTCAACGTAGGATCATGTCATCGTGTATTATGAAAACATTTGTTACAGGTAAAACATATCTGCTTAGGATATCAAATGTAGGGACATTTTGGAGCTTCAATTTCAGGATTCAGAACCATGATATGGTTTTGGTTGAAACTGAAGGATCTTATGTTAATCAACTAACATTGAAGTCTCTTGATGTTCATGTTGGCCAATCCTACTCTGTCCTTGTCACTGCAAACCAAGATTCTTCTGCTGAATACTACATGGTCGCGTCGCCTAAACTGCTTCGCGACACAACAAATCCTAGCTCGCTCGTTGGTGTCGCCATACTTCATTATGATAACTCAACCATAAAGCCTAATGGACCTCTTCCTAAGGGTCCAGATCCTTTTGATCTAAAATTTTCCATCAATCAAGCAAAATCTATTAGGTAGCTTCTAAGATGAAAACTCGGGTGCAGTCAATTTTATGTAAAGTTGATAGTTGAATGCCGTTAAATGATTTGACTAAATTTTCAACTAATGACTTTCAGTTATTAGCTTCACGCGAAGTTGACTGTACTTGAGTTTCCACCAACTTCTAAGGTTGACTTAGATCCAATCAATTTTAATCTTATATGATAACTTATCTGATCCAATGTTGTTAGGCCACTCGCCTGCAAAGCTAAAAAATGTTAACATTATTGTAATATGAAGGTGGAATCTTAGCACCGGCGCGGCCAGGCCTAATCCACAAGGAACCTTCAACGTTACAAATGTGACAATAGCAGAGACTTTCATTCTAAAGGCATCAATGGCGAAGATCAACCATTCTTCTTCGCCTCGCTATGCTGTAAACAATGTGTCTTACTTAACACCGGATACACCATTGAAGCTTGCTGATTTTCTTGTCAATGGTTCTGGAGTGTATGTTCTGGACGCTTTTCCCATTAACACTTCAAATACCAATGCTGTGAGTGGAGTTTTCGTGGCCAGCGCCATATATAAAGGGTGGACAGAGATAGTGATCAAGAACACCTTGGACACCATTGATTCTTGGCATTTGGATGGATATAGCTTTTTTGTTGTTGGGTAAGTCATACACACATCATAGCCATCACACTTATCTAAATAAAAAAATAATATATGCACACTAAAAATGAATCTTATATATTTGTAAATAAATACGAGTAATGCTACATTCAAGTTTTTTTTATAAATCAAGTCTAATCAAGTTCAACAATCAAATTTGGAAGGGTTATACTATGTGTACACTAAAATCAGTCACCAAAATCAGTTACCAGTATAAAATACATGTTGAAATACAAATACACATTGAAAATAAATTAAACCACATATGTATTTATAAACAAATACATTGGTGACTAATTTTAGTGACTGATTTTAGTGTACAAATAGTATTTCTCAATTTAGAATAATACTAATCATAACTTAATTTTATTATATTAGACCAACTTAATTGATTTGATTAACAAAAAGATTTAAATGTGTAGTATTATTTTATA
>NC_029793.2:126934535-126961190 GCF_000816755.2 Arachis ipaensis | reverse complement strand
CTAATATAGTTATATCTTATATTTAAAATTTTTGTCATATGGTTTGTTTTGTTAAGTGCTTAAATAAAAACCAAAAAATTCGGTTATAATTTTAAAAGAAATGTAAATTTTTTCAAATTGAACCATATAGGTTAATTTTAAGAATATACAAAAAGTAACAATTTTTTTTCACATGTTACGAAAGACTATGCATTTTTTCATAAGGCATTCTGTAAGAAAAATACTAAAGAGTCATCAAAATTTATTATTTTTTATCATTGTTTAATTATCAATTTAATTCTTTTAATTTAGTAATTCAATAACATATTTTATTTTATATTTTTAAACATTAATAATTAACTCAGAGTGAAAATCAATAAATTTTGATATTTCTTTAGTATCTTTTATTCTAGAATTTGTAAAAACTAAAAAACGATCATATTCTTGCATATCACTTCAGCTACTCATTTTAGTGTATTACACTAACTAAACACCCATTTAAAAATTAATTTCTCAAAAATTTCATAAAGAGCAAAGTTAAAAATGAGTAAATTTTAGAAAAACTTATGCAAGGCAAAGAAAACTCAGAGTTTGCATGAATTATTGTTGGTAAGAAATTTGTGTGTTTAGAATGGGAGAAGGAGAATGGAGAGCAGAATCACGGTCAAGTTACAACTTGTATGACCCTGTAGCGAGATCAACGGTGCAGGTGTTCCCAGGAGGGTGGAGTGCATTGTATGTATACCCTGATAATCCTGGAATGTGGAACTTGAGATCACAGAACTTGAACAACTGGTTCTTGGGTGAAGAGCTCTATGTTAGAGTTTATGATCCTGATCCTAACCCTGCCAAAGAGAAGTCACCACCACAAAATCTCCTACTATGTGGTTAGTATTCTCATTCATTTTCATAATTTCTTCTGATCTGCTTTTCATTAAATATCCATTCTTTAATTTAATAATGATTAAAATATCAAGGATAAATATTCATCAGATTTAGTTTATTTACACTAAAGATCACACGCTCTTTTACATGAACAAATATCTTTTTTGGTTTTTGATAATTTATCTAAAAGACATCTTTTTTTATAATTTAAAAATTTTTAATTAGTCATAAACTCATAATTATTTTAATAATTGACCTAAGTAATTTGTATTGTTACTTTAAGCAATTTCTGACACATCAACATGTTAATATTTATAAGAGTTGTTTAGACTAATTATTTAGATAATTAAAGATCGATTAAAAAATTTTTAATTGAAAATATATATTTTGTGTTTCGAACAAATAATCAAAAATAAAAAAATAATATTTATTTTTTTAAATATAAATAATAAAAATTGACTATTTATCTCTTAAAAACATTAATCCATTTTTATTTAAAACGACATGATTTGTGACAGATAATAACTATATTGTCTTAATTAATCAAAACTTTTAGATCTGTTACTATTATTTATATTTTAAATCAAATGAAAATTTGTTAAATGTACAAAATATTTTAGAATATGTTGATTATTGTTGTTGCACAGGGAAGTTTCAGCCACCAAGTCCAGTTCCGTCAGTGGCACCAACACCATCCCCATCATCCAATGCAAACACTCCACATACACCAAGGTATTATATTAATTAAAACTCTTTTCATTTGTGACACCATTAATTAATGATTACGTGGAAATTTCTTATTATGATAAAACTAATAAATATGTTTCCTTGTACTAATAGGTCTCTTTTTGCTATCATCACCACTGCCATATGTTTCTTCTTCATTGGTCTCCATTGAGAAGGAATGGAACACTATACTACACTACGCTACTATTTTCTACTTAATTTGTTACATCAAGAACTGAAAGCTATATATTCACTACATCTTTTCCCCTTGTTTTTTTAGCACGTTAATATATAGGGTCAAGAATGATAGCTAGATTGACAAATATTGGTTACTTATATTTTAAATACTACTTCAATATCTTGTTGCAATTTTAATGTTCCAATATATATACAAAACAAGATTTTCTGTAGTGTCATATTTCGGCCACACTTGATAATGTTGTTTTTGCTTAACCTCAAACATGCAAGAATAGGGCATCTTGATTGGCATATTAGTAGCAAACATTTCACACACAACTACTTAATGTTACATATATTATTGTATGTCCATTTATATAATTAAATAGTGATGTTTCCATTTTTCTGTAATTAATAAATTGTGTGTGAGTATGCTCTCACTAGTCACTTGGACCTATCAACTTAATTTATTTTGTGGTTGTTGTATTAATAAGTTATTCTTATTGTTATTGCAACTANNNTTAACTAATATATATTCGAACAATAACATTTACAAAAAAAATCATAATTACACTCATCACTAGGTAGTTATATATTATTATAGAGTAATTATCCAAATCAGTCTCCAAAGATTTTAAAAATGGATATTTTAGTTTCTAAAAAAAATTAATACACAAATCAGTTTTCATAGTTTTCTTCCGTCAAACATATTAGTCTCCAGGCTATTTTTCGGCATGACTCATTAACGAAAATTGTTGAGTTGACACGTTAAATCGCACACGTGACAGTTAAGTATCCACATGTGCAAAGAGGGCAAAATAGTCCCTGAAATTTTTTGAAAAAATGGCGTCGTATTAATACTCCTCCTTTCTTATTCTTCTTCATTGAAGGTAGTCCTCATGAAACCCTAGTTCGTCATATACCAGTTCCCTACTTAGTGTATCTGCCGAAACTGTTGATTGTTTTAAATTTGTCCTTAGCGGATTGAGATACCATAGAACTTGAAAACTGGTTGAAATAGCATATGGTGCAGCACTAGGAGCAAGTGATTGATGGGGAAGTGGTGAGCTAAGATGCGCAGCACTCCCCTGTTGTCCCATGAAGCTCTGGCCATTAAACTGTGCTGCTTGTGGCATTGGTGAGTGAGACACCATGTGGGAAGTAATGTGGGGACTGGATCCACCATAATTGATGAAGTTCGTGTTTTGTGATAACTGTCCTGTTGGAGCTTGGGGAGCTACGTGTGAAGGAATAGATGTTGTAGATCCTTGTGGCAAGTAGCTCCCACTGTTCATAGCACCGTTATACTCATTTTGAGATTGAGCAGATGCATGTGGAGCTCCTGAAGTAAAAGAACCATCCTGGGGGTGGAATCCACTATACATATGACCACTTGATTGTGCAGGTTGACCACCTTGAGAAGTAAAAGGTAGCAGCATAGAGTGGTCAGTTGATGATAAAAATGCATGCAAATCAAGTTGCTTGGCATGAAATAAAAAGGGTTGTGCATATTGACTGGTGGGAGCTGATAAGGTTTGCTAGGAAAATTGATCAGTGGGACTGAAATAGCTTGTGAAGGCTGATTTGGGAAATTTTAGTTCAATATTTGAATGGCATTTTAGTGAAATTGCAAGCACATTTGTAATATTTTTTTGGATTGAATGGTAGTAAGTTAAAGCAAGTTTTTGCGATATGTATGCTTATTAAAATCAAGAGCAACTAATTGGTTAATGCTATTAGAATCATGAGCAATGATTTGGCGTTGAAGTGAGGCTATTAGTAAGGATGAAGGAACAGTGTTGGTTGGGCTAAATACGCAATCACAAACATCACGAAAAAAATAAATGGGAACAACATAATACACCATTATTTCCAATACTAAGTAAACTACTGTGGATTATATATTTTAGAACTTAGCATACATGTCTTCAAGAAAACTATTCATGTCATAGTTGCAAGCTAACAAGATACTAGGAAGTGTCAAAACACAAAGTCTTCATGCATATAGCAACATGAAAACCAAACTGAGAGTTTTCAACACAACAATCTCTCATCTAAAACTAATATGATCATAGCAAAGTAGAGAATTAAAAATCCAAAACACAGTTTAGACTAAGACACCAAAAAGTCTAATGTTATGTCTTTAGCATACAATACTGGTCACTTTTTCCTCAGATGCTTAAAACCAGAATTTGGAATAAATTGGAACATCCTTGATGCAGTACTCTTGCTAGCAGCTACCATTGTTTCAGCTGAGATCCCTCCAGTTGTTGTAGGTGGTGGAATTGGTGGTGGAGTGCTCGACTGAATGGGGGGGTGGTTGATGTGGCCTAGTGATAGGTTGCTTGGCTCTAGCACTAGGTGGAATTGGCGCTTGAAAATTGGCAGGACCTTGCGATGATGGTGGTGTCATAGTTATCTTCATATAACAAATAACAACTCATTAGATTATAAACCTTTGTATTAGAAGCACAACATATTCACTAATTTTTTAACTTACCACATTAGGCATTACACCCAAGTTTGCTGTTTCTGAAAGAATCTGATGAGCATTAATATTCACATTCTACAAGAGACCAAACATCAGTTCAAATTGCAGTCTAATAAAAAAAATACCAATGCAGTCTCCATAACTTATTAAAAAGCTCAATGTAGTCCTTATGGAAGTTTAAAAAGATAATTTTGGTTGGGTTTGGTTTTACCTGTGCTTGTGGAGCTAATTGAGAGACATTGATCTCATCTGCAATATGTGATGAGGTTCCAGAATTAGAACTAGCTCTCGATATTATTCTCTTATTTGGATTGGTTGGCCTTCTACTTATTTAGTAAATGGTGTTTGAAAGTTCAAAAGCATTAAACAGTAAATTTAGTAAATTAGAAAGCAAGCAGTAAATGAGTTGTGAATAATATATGGAGAAATAGTTAAGGCTTCAGAGATATCTATTTTTCGGATTGACTTTTCTTACTAACTATTTTAATCATACAAGATTTAATTCATGGCAACTATATGTGACTAAACCCTAATTCCTTAGACCTTTTTAGTCTCCTCTAAAATTCATCAACCGCCAATTCCTTGGTCACTTAATTCCAATTAGAGGGTGAAGTTCAATTCTAGTTTATATGCCACAGAAATTCTAATTACCCAAATATAAGAGGATTATATGTCACGTATTCCGTTAAGTCCAGATAATTAGAAATTTAGGAGAATATGTTTTCAAGCTGTTGTTCAAGTAAAGAGCTTTTCCAAGTTATACAAGAACTCAATTAGAACAAGGGTCATACTTCCGTTCCACCCAAATTCATAAAATAAAGAACAAAAATAATTCTTGAATTATAAATCAGTACATGAATTAAAATAAAAAAATAATAGTATCAATCCATACAATAGACAGAGCTCCTAACATTAACAACGGAGGTTTAGTTACTCATAGTTTAGAGAGAAAATAAGGATTCTGAAAAACTCTGAATTGCGGAATGAGGTAGAAGAGAAGAGACGAGCCCGAAGGGTTGATTCTTTTTCCTTTTATATCTAATTCTAATTAATGTAAAATATATTTTCTAAAACTAAAATAATATCTTTTCCTAATTATAAATAAAATAAAATTAAATCAAAATTCATTAAACTTTCTGCACAGCCTTGTACGAGGGATCATTGGATTCGTTCAGGTCCACGCTGAACTTGGAAATCCTCCAATTCAGCGTGGATGAGGTGCAATTCTTTCTTTGGAGCTTTGGATCCACGCTGAACTTGGAAATTCTCAAGTTCAGCGTGGAATGGTTAGTACGCGTTCCTGGGAGCTTTCAAGTTCCACGCTGAACTTGGCAGGGGCCAAGTTCAACGTGGAGGAGGCAGAGGTTGCTGGAAAAGAAGTATGCACTATTATATATCGTTGAAAAGCTCTAGAAGTTAGCTTTTCAATGCCTCTGAAATCACGTCAATTGGACCTCTGTAGCTTAAGTTATTTCTGTTTGAGTGCAAGAAGGTCAGGATTGACAGCATCATTCGCTTTCTCCCTTTTCTACTACAAAACTCTGTCAAAGCCATTCAAATGCTACCTGAAATAAATAAAATTGTGTACAACTCAAAGTATCATCCATAGTGGCTAAAAGATATTTAAATTTTGATTAAACTTAGAAATTCAAGTACAAATTCACAAGGAAAAGATAGATAAGATGCTCACGCATCAGTATGCCTATTGGCCTTTTCAACTTTGGTGAAATCGGATTCATGTATATTGTCTTCTCCCAATATTCCTCCGAATTAACTGGTTGAATACAGTGTTGATATGTAGCTAGTACTGCCCCAATCTTCAGCAGTGGGTGTATATATGTTTCAGGTCTATCCCCTCTTCTAGTAATGGCGGCAAGTGCATGAACACATGGGAGGCCTATCAAGCAGAAGGCATTCATTAATAGCAGATAACAATTTCATAAATGAAAATTAAATGATAAAGTCAAGTAATTGTACCTGTTAGTTGTTAGGCATTGCAAGTACACTTCTTTTGAGACAGATTTACAGAAACCTTTATAGATCCTTGTTGCACTTCAAAGATTCACCTCTCATCGTCACCAACCCAAATTAGATGCCAATATCTCACACCTTTCGTTATGTCATCAAGCTTCTTTTGTTGAGTAGGAGCCACTTGAGTGCCCATATGTGTCTCTAAGACTTGCTTGTATTTGGTCATTCTCCTCATGATATAGCACCGGAGTTCCTCACACATCGTTAGAATCGGCTTGGAACGATAATTCACTATTTTTGCATTCCAAACCTTGCACATGTTGTTGGTGAGGTTGTCACACTTTGGCCCGTGATTGAAATGAGCCTCAGTCCAACATGCCAGCTCAAATTTTGCAAGGTAGCTCCATGCTTCTTCATTAACCATTTTCAACTTTTGCATGCTTGCTTGAAATTCAGCGTCAGTAGTACATTTAGCACATTTCCATACAACATTCTTAATCTGCTTATCCTTGTATCGATTTGTGAAGTTTTTCCAGATATGCCTCACACAGTTCCGGTGATGAGCGTGAGGCATAACTTCCTTTAATGCAGGCAACAGACCTTAAGCCAAACAATGCAATTAAACAATAAAATGATCACATCAGCATATTAGATCACTAAACTGCTCAAGAAATTCCTGATGATAAGTTGTTTTATTTTTTTTATCCTTTTATATTATTATATCGTATTTCAGAACAATTATGTTAAATCAAGTAAATATGCAAATGCAGAATTCACGTTGTTGATAATTTTGAGCACACGCTTCTTTGATTAACCCTTCTATTTCCATTCAATAATATCTGCAATTTGAACATTTATATGTAATATACTTTATTCATAATTTTCATTGGTTAATCTTATAATATGAGAAAATATTGCAGAAGTGTATGTATCTCTAGAAACCAAGTTAAATAAATGTGTTACTAATAAAGTAAGTAAAACTGTAATCTTGATGTTTATATACTTAGTTCTTTTTAAGCCAATATTATTGAACAATCAAACTGAGGCCTAGAAATGGTTTAAATTTTTGAGATCTCTCTTCAAAATTTAAATCAGCCATCAAAACACAATCCCTCTTAAAGTAACTCAATTAATAATTCTCATTCACCAACAATTGTACTTACAATAATGCATAAATCAGCCATTTGAAAAATTAAAGTAATTCAAATAATAATTCAATATCAGCCACAGTTGTGCTTAAAGTGAAGCAATTATCAAGTATAAAGCAGCCATTTAAAAACTTAAAGTAACTCAATTAATAATTCTCATTCATCAACAATTGTACTTACAATTTTGAAAAATTAAAGTAATTCAAATAATAATTCAATATCAGCCACAGTTGTGCTTAAAGTGAAGCAATTATCAAGTATAAAGCAGCCATTTGAAAACTTAAAGTAACTCAAATAATAATTCTCAATCAGCCACAATTGTACTTAAAGTAATGTAATTATCAAATATAAATCAGCCATTTTAATACTTAAAGTAACAACAAGAATAACAGTTAACTAACAAGAATAACATTTACCTTTTGTTAGTCTGAAATAAAATTTCACCCACGGATATATTGATCTCCAAGATCTTCTTGCAAGAAAGTGAGGAACCATTTCTAGCTTTACTTAGTTTCACTATCGACAACAGCATATGCAATCACATAGAAGTGATTGTTTGCATTTTGACCCACAGCCGACAATAGTTGACCCCCAAAGTAACCCTTCAAGAAACATACATCAAGCCCAATTAGTTTTCTACACCCAGCTTTTAATCTCCTTTTACAAGCCTCTAAACAAATGTATAACTTGCTGAATAATGGAGGTAACTCGGGAATTGGTGTCACATCCAAAATTGTATGGCTTCCTGGGTTACTTCTCAACAGCTCGGCCAGGTATTCCCTCAACTTATTGTACTGTGCCCTCTCATTACCAATCAAATGCTCTCTAGCTTCTTTCAAAACCCTATATACCATCTTTCCATTTATTATGACATTGTAGTCAATTTTGATGTGCTCATATGCCTTATTAAGAGTCATGTGAGGTTGAGTTCGCAGCCTCTTTTCTAGCTTTTTTGCCACCCATTTCTGACTTGCTATGTTACTGTCGAATTCTCTAGCACAAGTGTGTTCCGAGATATAAGTTTTTATCTGGTAACTCTTCAATTGAGTATTCCATGCACAACATATAAGCCATAGACAAGGTGACCTGTTTGCAGACCCACTGTTGAGCCCATTTTCATTTACAATAGTAGCATTGTTGGATTGAACAACATCACTTTCTTTATTAGTTTGGACAGTATTGTTATCCACATTCACATTCTCCTTAGTCCCATTATCCTCATTTGTATCCTTTCCATTTGCATCCTCCACATTTCTTTCTTTTTTATTCTTTGACTTTCTGGGTTTTTTAATCCTTACAACACCATGTTCACAATCACACCTAACTCTCCTTTGGTCATTCTTTATGTATCTTATCTTTCTCCCTTCATATATAACATGATCCTTCAAAGCATTCTTGAATGTTTCAATGGTTGGAAATTCCATTCCCAAATAATACATAAAAACTAAAAAACATAAGACAACTAAAGAGTAAGTTTTTTTAATTAATGTTGATAACAAGCTATATATAAAATTCTCCAAGAACTAGTTTCTATCAAGTGTAAATAAAAATGTCAATAACAGAGGAAACCAACCGGTTCTCAAATCTCAAGTGCCTCAAAATCTCAATAAAGCATAGGATATGCCCCCTATAAACTAACTAAAACCTTGGACCCAAGATTGAAATCTGTTAAAACTTGTCTAAATGGCAAAAGCAACAAGTTTCACTGTAATGCAATATTGTTAAAACTAGCAATCTTTGAACTATTGAGTATGCTTCTCCACAAATTCGTTTAAAAAATCAACAAACTTGTCCTTATTAAGGTTTGATATCACCACCACATATGCTTTGCTTTCTTGGCATACTCTAGTATTTTTATCTAAATACACAAGGCATTGAACACCCCCACAAATTTGTGACCATTGAGTTTCTTAAAGAAACTTTTGGAGCCTGAATGGTAGAATATAGAAAAATTAACTCCATGATTGCTTATATAAAACAAACTCAAAAACAATTTGGCAAGTTGTACATCACTAAAGAAATTGATCTTAAATCTTGTTTTGACAAGCAATTAATCTTATTAATTTTTAAATGCAAAACAAACAATTAGCTACAATAGCATAGACAAAGTTTTGTGCCAGAACCAAAATGCTATGAAAAATAAAGAATTACAACAAAAGTACAATAATACATAGGAGTTCCAATTAGAAAAAAGAGAGAAAATAAATATGCATTCAATATCACGTTCCTAAAATTTAAAAATTTCTGAAATTTAAACTAACAAGTTACAAAAGGCATCTTGAGATAAAATCAACAAATCTCTTCCCTCATTCATCTTTCTTATTTTATTTTATTTTACTCAGCAAATTAGCATCCTCAGAAACATCTTTGACTTCCTATTGATACAATCTCTAAAATTTACTCCTAATTCAATGAGTTTTCTCATATAAGACACCATGTATTGTATTTTAGTTCTTCACAACTATTGTTCTATTTCCACAACAGAGGTTAAACTTCAAATAAGAAAAAATTAGAAACTTTATTCAATTAGAAATTAAAATAGTTTCTACCAACGAAATCACAACAATTAAATTCAATAATTTAATCATAATCAAGGACTCAGCAAAATCGCATCATATGTCCCATAAACAGTACCTGCATATATAATAGAAGTTTTAAAATACACACATCATTAGTAAACTGAAAACCTAAGAAAGAGAAAGAAAATTATGGCATGTTTTACTAAGTGAAGGACACAACAAAAAAAAACAGTATGTTTTGGTATGAAAGCCAAATAGAGAACAAGGTAATGAAATCCTCACTGATACTGATGGCACCGATTGCCAGGTGAGGACGCTGTCTCTAACCATTTTTTTGGGCCCGTAGGCAGCGACGACACATGGTGCGGCGACTTTAGGGATAGAATCGGCGACGATACTTGAGAAACCTAGCAGATTAACGCGACAGTGAAGAACAAGAACACGAACCGAACTGAAAGTGTAGTGCGGCGCGACGGTAGTAACTAACATGAGGACATTAAAGGAAAGATTTTTCACAGAACCAATTGTGATGATGCTGAGTGTAGGAGAGAACCCTAACAGAGACTCTCTTCTTCGAAAGAATGGTTAAAAAAGAAGGGGATTCTGAAAAACTAAAAATACGAAGGGGTAAATGTCTTATTTTTAGTTCTTTCAAAAACAAAAAAGTGGGGTTCTACTCATAAATATTTTTACTATGGTTAATGGTACTCCCACACAAAAGTAGGAGTAAAGAATCCGTTGCCCAAATTAATATTTCGCAAAATGAAATTTGCGTCGTAATTGTCTCCTTACGACTTATACCAATAGTAATATTTACAAAAGTATTTGTATATTCTTTAGAAAAGTAAATAATAAAACTTTTATTTAAGTTTGGTTTGGTAAAACTTTTTAAAAATGTGTTTGTGTTTTTTTAAAAGCAGAAGTTTTCTATTTTGCATTTGATAAATCGAAAAGATAACGTACTTGTGTTTGCAGTTTTTAAAAAATAGAGATGCTTTTAAAAACACTTAAGGTAAAACTTTTTAAAGATAACTTATATATACTTATCAAAATTAAAAAATCTAATATAATCGTTAAAAATTAATTATAACTTTTAAATATATATTGTAGTATTATTTAACCTATTTCCGTCACCAAAGAATGACAGAAGAATCAATGTAATTAACTTGATATTATATTTTTTAAAAACAAATTTATTTTAAAAAATCTTTTAAAATTAATTTTTATAAACTATTTTTAAAATTAAAAATTTTATCAAACCAAATCTTAATTTTTTTGTTAATTATAAACTCTCGACCCAAACGGAACAGAAAAATTCAAAGTACTTAAGTACAATCATGTCCATATCCAAATTAGTTCGTTGCACCGTACCAAAATTTAAAATTACTTTGATAAGCAATTTACGCATTCATTCTCAGCATTGCAATCAGGGCAAAAAAAATTGTATTGTTATCTAGGTTTTTTATCAATAATAGATTTAGTATTGTAATTTTGTATTCTCAGCATTGCAATCAGGGCAAAAAAAATTGTATTGTTACCTAAGTTTTTTTTATCAATAATAGGTTTAGTATTGTAATTTTGTAGTGAGAGTACATAAAGAGTACATAATATATAAAATGTAATAATTCAACAAATATTTTCCAAGCCATATGCAAACCAAAATTCTTAGAAAGTACTATTCCTCAAAAACTAATCAAAATTAGGAAAGACATACAAATAACAAAAACTACTTGTACCAAATTAAACTATTTGCCATAACATAAATCAAAGCACCAAAGATAACATCAAAGTCTTCTTCCAACAAAGCTATCCACGTCGGAGTCCTCTATAGCATGCTTTGGCTGTCGGAGCTTTTGTTTGATTTGACATTTGCAATAGCCTATATTTTTTTGGGATCAATGTTACAATACTCTCTGACATGGCCAGTAGCATGGCACTTTTTACGGTGTAAATTTTGTTGTCCATCTTTAGATACCACAGAAAAAGGCACTCTATCCGCGTCGAGTATGCCCGTATTCTCTTGGCAAAGGGTGTATTGAACCTCCATAAAAGTCTTAAGAATCTGATTATCAAGTTGACAGGGAGACGGTCCTGTTGTCTTAGGATATTATTTTTCCACTGCGATTTTTATCGTACCAAGTCACCATTCCGTAGAGAAGTATTCCAACATTTTAGAGAATTGAGAAAGAGAAAGTATAGAAGGGTGAAGAGAGCAGAGAGAGGAAGAAGAAGAAAAGAAGTTGAAGAGAATGAAAAATTTCCTTGAAAAATATTTGTTGAGTTATTACACCTTATATATTATGTACTTTTTATGTACTCTTTATGTACTCTTTAGGTAACACCCTCCCACAAGCTAGAATTGTGTAAATCTAACAATCCTAGCTTGGAAACATTAGAAAAAAGACCGGTGGCAGAGCTTTGGTAAGAAAATCAACAAGTTGATCTTTGTAACGAACTTGCATAAGATGGACGAGACCAGACAAATGCTTTTCACGAATAATATGGTAGTCCACTTCAATGTATTTGGTTCTTTCATGAAAGATGGGATCATTAGCAATGTGAATGGCTGACTAGTTGTCACAGAATAAAGTGATAGACTTTTGAAGCGGCAAACCAATGAAATCCATTAAGAAAGATAATCAACTAGCTTCACAAGTGGCAACAGCAAGAGATCTATATTCAGCTTTTGTAGAGGACTTGGCAACTGTGGTTTGCTTCTTACTCTCCCAGCTAACGAGAGTTCCCAAGCATGAAGCAATAACCGGAAACGAAGCGACGAGTATCGGCACAGGTAGCCCAGTCATCGTCGACAAATCCAGTGAGATGCAGATTAGAAGTAGAGGAGAAGAATAGACCGGTTGCAGATCGGCCTTTTAAATATCGAAGTATGCAAAAGTAGTCTGTAGGTGAGAAGTAGTGGTTACACAGTCCAAAAATTGGCTCAAACGTCCCACAGCATAAGAGATATCGGGTCTAGTGTTTGTGAGGTAAAGGAGTCGGCTGATAAGTTGTCTGTAAATAGTATTGTCTGTTAAAATGGTAGCTGATTCCTTTGAGAGTTTCTGACTATAATCAAATGGGGTAGAGAGAGGCTTGCAATCTAAATAACCAAAATCCCTGAGAAGGTCCATGGTGTACTTCCGCTGATAAATATGAATTCCAGAGTTAGAGCGTGCTACTTCCGTTTCCAAGAAGTATTTGAGATCACCAAGATCCTTTATTTTGAATTTGTCATCCAAATTTTGCTTGATGGAATTGATTTTGCCAATGTCATTCCCAGTTAAAACTAAGTCATCAGCATATACTAGAATGGCAGTGATGCTTTCAGATTGTTTCTTGATGAAGAGTGAATAATCATAAAAGAATTGCTTATAACCAGCATCCACAAGAATCTGAGTGAGCTTAATGTTTCATTGCCTACTTGCTTGCTTAAGCCCATATAGAGACTTTTGTAATTTACAAACCAAACCTGGTTGTGACACAGCCAAACCGGGTAGTATCTTCATATAAACTTCCTTGTCCAAATCTTCATGAAGGAAGGCAGTATTGACGTCCAGCTATTTCAAATGCCATTTCTTTGCGGCTGCTAATGCTAACATTACTCGTAGGGTAGTCATTTTGACAACTGGACTAAAAGTATCACCATAATCTACTCCTTGCGCTTGAGTGAATCCTTTTGCAACTAGCCTCGCTTTGTGCCTCTCTATGGTGCCATCGGGATTGAATTTTACCCGAAAAACCCATTTGTAACCCACAACCTTCTTGCCTTTTGGGAGTTCAGTGAGACACCAAGTTCTGTTCTGATCTAGAGCTGTCAATTCATCTTGTATTATTTTTCTCCAACATTCATGTGCAGCCACTTCTTCATAAGTACTAGGTTCTGGATTTGAGGTGATGGCTAGAGAAAGTGACTTATATTTTGGGGTTAGTTTATCATATGACAAGTGTTGTGAGATAGGATATAAAGAGTTAGAGTTGGCAAAGTTGCTAGAGTGAGCTGCGTGGGTTATCATACAATGATAGTCCTTCAAATAAGCAGGCGATTTCTTGACTCTTTTAGATTTTCTAGTGATGCAGTCATGTGTGATGTCAGAGTGTTGTGATGCAGGTGCATTGTTAGTGTGTGGTGTGGTAATGGGTGCAATGGTGTGTGAGAAAATTGGTGAGTGCATTGAGCTTGAGAAATGTTCATTTTAATATGTGAGTGTGGTATGTGTGGGTGATTGCGAATGATGTGTGGATAGTGTATCATATTAAAAAAGATCAATGCATTATGGAGTACGAGTAGGTACTGCAGAAATGTCAGTGCTAGTGGAATGTAAAAATGGAAATCGAGTTTCATAGAGTTACATTGCTGGATATGAAAATTTCTTTTGATTTTAAATCAATAAGTCGAAAGCCCTTTGTTCTTAATTTAAAACCAAGAAAAGCTGTTTTTCTATCTCTTGGGTCTAATTTCATTCTTGAATTTGTTAATGTGGAGGTATATGTAAGATAACCAAATACTCTTAAATATGAAAGGTCAAGTAAGTTACCATACAAAAACTTGTAAGAACTAGTATTATCCAGTTTAGTGCTGGGCAGCCTATTAATTAGGTGAATGGCGTAAGCAACTGTGTATTGCCAAAAATAATGTGAAATTCTTTATTGAAATAGCAGTGCTCTAGCAACACTTAAAATGTATTGGTGTTTTCTCTCTACAATCTCGTTTTGCTCTGGTGTTTCTACACAACAAGTTTGGTGTAAAATTCCAGTTGATGCAAAAAAGGATTTTAGAGTGAATTCTGACCCATTGTCAGTTCTTATACACTTAACTTGTTTTTCAAATTGTACTTTGACAAAATTCACAAAATTAATAACCAATTGTGATGCTTCAGATTTGGTTTTCATAAAAAAAATTCAAGTAAAAATCTGCTCTTGCCATCCACCACAATAAAAAATACCTATGTCCTTTATTGGAAGGGACAGAAATAGGACTCCATATATCCATATGAACTAAGTCAAAACAATTTTTTATTCAGTTGTGCTAAGATCAAAAGATAATTTCTTTTGTTTTGCAAAATGACATGAGTCACAAGGAAGTTTTGAAGCAATACAGTCTATAAAAGGATAATACTTCTTCAGTAAAATCAATTTACGTATGGATATGTGTCCTAATCTAAGATGCCAAATATTGTTGGGCTCATTGTGTGAAGGTATTGTGGCATGAGTAGTAGTTGTAGTTGCCGCCAATGAAGGTTGTTTTGTTGGAGGAAGGGGAAAGTGAGAGAACTCTGGTTCTCTACTCATTGTATATAACCCTTCTATACAATCAGCAATGTCAATCATTTTTTTATGTGAATTGTCTCACAACACTTATCATTGATTAACAGTTGACAATGTAAGTTTGAGGTTAATTTCAACACAAAGGTCAATTTAAAATCAAAAGAAGGAATGTATAAAATATTTTTGAGAAAAAATTTTTTAGAGAATGTGATTGTGCCAATGATGGTGCTAACAGTTTTGGTCCCATTTGGTAATATCACATTGATTGGATCAATATTTTGAAAGCTTGCAAAATCTTTTAAGTCAAAAGTCACATGCTCTGTTGCATCAGAGTCAATGACCCATAGTGCAGATTTTGGAGTGATAATACTCATAATTCTCACATTAAAAGGTAATGTAATGGTTTTACCTGAAGTGGAGGTCTGAATCGAATTAGTCAAAATTTGGTTTGTATTATAAGGTTGTTGCTACACACTCTTGTCTTTGATCAACTCTAACAAGGCAAATCTTTACTCTGGAGTGAATCTAGATATTGATATTCCAGTGTTCTTTTGGAGACAATTGAGTTAGGATTATTTATCATGGTATAGCATCATGCCCCTTAGTGATCACGTGATTAATGGTGGTGTTATGTTGCTGCCGTTGATAGAAATGAGAGGAGTATCCTGCTTCTTATAGCACACATCTTCTGTGTGGCCTTGCTTGTTACAATGAGAGCATGACAATGTAGCTCCACGATTTCTACTATCTAGATCTTTTCTAGGATGGAAAAAATAGGGGTTTGATTGATATTGAAAACCATCATTCAAGGATGTGTTTACCATGTCTGCCATTTTAAGAAATCAATGAATCACAGAGTAATAAGAATTCAGATCTTCTTCCTTCCAACTCGTTGATCGGAACAGCTATGTTTATCAAGAAAGAATAATCTTGAGAAATAGCCTCTCATCAAACTCTATTAGATGAGTTTGAAGGAAGAAGTAAAAATGAAAAAAAAAATGAAAGAAAAAGTAGAAAAAGAAAGAAAATGACAAAATTGGATTAGATCTCAATTCACAACTTTTTCAATTTGATCCACAACTTGGTTGTTCTTCACGCTCACCGTACCAGGAAGAAAATTTCATGCCTTAAACTGTTCAAGCTGTGATGTTAATGGTTTGATGAACCAGAAGAAATTAAGAGAAGGAGAAAAATAAATTCTTCTCATTGTTAAAAATAATGAAAAATCTTCTTAAAAAATATTTGTTGAGTTATCATTTCCGCTAATCATTGTTCTAAACTATCTAATAATGTAAACTGTTTTGTTTTTCTCATGTTAAAAAAAATATTTATTTTATGATAGTTCACACATTTTAGAAAAGAAAGTTACACAAGACGTGTCATCAACAATATATTTCAATACAATTATTAATAGAAAAAATCTTTGGAATCAACGTTATAACAAACATTCAAACACAAGAAAAACTGAAAAAGAATCCCAAATTTCAAAAACAAAAAATTTGATATTCAATTAGAAAAAATATTTAAAATTCAAACTCAATAAAAATTTTTTTAGTGAGTTTTATAATGAACTTATTTGATAACTTGGTATAATATTAACTGAAATTAACGGTTATAGTGCTAGATTTTTTTTTTTTGCATTATTTATATTAACAATATTATTTTAAAGACTAAGTTGATTGTCTGTTTAGCATATTAAGAACCATAAACACAGCAAAGAAGAGAGAGAAAAAAAAAACTCAAGATTGGGTAGTTTGGGATGAAAATATAATTAAGAAAAACCTATTACGTAAGCAATGATTAACTAAATGTTTAGTTAGGATATGGAGAATCATGTTTGTAGTAAACTTGGAAGTAACAGATAAAGGAGGTAAAGTGGGGTAGAGGCAAAGTATATTGAAGACTGTTGTATTGTGTATACTCTACGTATATATTACCCTTTGCCACTACAAGTAGTTATGGGTATACTCGTTTTCTAGTTATATATCTATATATATTGTAATCTAAATAATAATAAACCTAAAGGCAAAGTGTGCTTCAAAATTAAGCTTTTGTCTACTATAAAATAATAAATTAAAATATTAGTAATGTCTTATAGCTGCAAGTGCAGTGTGCACGAGCAAGCAAGGTCTGCAATAGCAGTGCAACTAGGGTTTTCTATTGAAAACCAAAATGCTTGGTCAACCAAATAAATACGAGAGTGAAAATATTCTTAATAAAAGATGGGTTCATGCTCCTTAATTAGCTTGGAGAATTTAATTTATGTATGTAGTAGTTGAATATATCCATTTAAGGTAAAGTACTGAGCACTCTCTGCAGATGAACTTGATGAATCAAAAGGAGAACTTGACTATTGACATACATATATTAAAATCTGTTTCATTATCTTAGATTATGTTACATGTATATTGAAATCAACTATTAAAATTATTTATTAATATAAAATATATATTAAAATATAAATATATATTAAAAATAAATTAAATCACACATATATTTATATATAAATATATTAATAATTTATTTTAGTAATTAATTTTATTTAGCTAAAAGTAGACTAATTTAATAGCCCATTTCTAGTTATAATCCGATAGAATTGGTCAATTTCATCCCACTCTCAAAAACCATAAAAATTATCCCTTTTTTTTTTCATTTCATTGTTCACCATTTTTTTAAAGAAAACTTGATGGTTTTTGTTTGTGACTGAAATAAACTAAATAAAGAAAAATAAAACAAAGGATCTGTTTAAATAGAGAAATAATCTTTTTTAAGACTATTATTAAACTCTTCTCAAGGTGAAAGAAGCTCTACATGAGAAAGTTGTAACTTCATCGTCATCTTTGTCATAGTATCTGTCACTGTGTTTGCATCTCTTATAATCAAACGAAAGTCAACACGCCAATTCCAATGCATGATATCTTTTATTTTGAGCACCAATAGATCAATAAACCCAAAACCATCTTGGTGATTAGTAATAAGATTAAATGCTTCCACACAATCCGTCTCACAAATAACATCTCGTTGACCCACATCCCAAGCTAAGAGGATATCCTCTCCAAATAGCAAACAATTCTCCTTGAAGAATACTATTACTCTCAATCATTTCCAAACATCCCCTTTGCCAACTCTCATTACAATCTCTAATAACACAAGCAAAACCAACACTATCACCCGAACCAAGATAACTAGTATCACAATTAATCTTGAAAGTACTAATGGATGGGGGATTCCAAAAACCATTTAGAGTAGAAGGAATGGACATACGTTGTAATTAAAAAATATTCCTAAGCTCCTTTTCTGAAGTTAATGCCAGACAAATCACTTTTTTCGGAGGCCAAGTTTCATGAGGATTAAAGATGTTATTATTCCTTATACGCCATATCCACCAAAATCCCGAAAAGAACTTGAACGGATGCTCTCTGCTATGAAACAAGAACCAGTTCTTCAAATCCAAAGGATGACAAGAAATATCTAACCTATGCTATACAAGCTGAGCTTCTAGACAATCCTGAATACAATGTAAAACCGATTCCTGGTTAGAAAGACATCTTGGATACCTATCCGATGATGACATCTCTCTTCTAAAGCGAAAACTTGCAGTAGGATGGTTTATTATAAGAGATGATTGACACGTCAATTGAAAAATTAATTTAAATTCCACAACCATATTAAAATGATGGAATCCCGCTAGAAAACCAAAAAGGGTCTAGCCAACAATAAGCCAACAAATATTTTTGAATTATATTATATACTAATTAATAACATTAATTGTCATTAATTAGTGATTATTTAAATTTTTTTAAAAGATACAAAATTAATGATTATTAATTATCTCTTCTTACTCTAATTTATTCGTTACTATTTATTAAGCAAACACTAATTCATCTTTTCAAAAAAAAACTTTGAAACTCCAAAAAACAAAAAGCACCAAAACATAAGATAAAAAATAATCCAAATTCTGAGAAAAAAAAACATACAAAAATAGGAAAAAGAATCATCCAAAACTAATAAAAAGAATCATCCAAATCCTAAGAAAAAAACATACAAAACAAAGAAAAAAGAATCATCCAAAACTAATAAAAAGAATCATCCGAAATGTAGAAAAAAGAAACATAAAAAAACTAGTTAAAAAATCATTCAAAACCAAATAGGAGGAGGAGAAGAAGAACCGCAGGGTGGCCAACGACGATGTCTTGGACGGCGTTGAGTGGACAGTGGGAAGACTCGCGGTGGTGTGTTGCGACGAGTGGAGGAGTCGCCATATGGATCGGAGTAGTTGATCGACGTCGCGAATGGGGACCTGGTGGTGGCTGCGTCACGACGGATGGAGAGTCGTAGGGTGCGAGTGGCGAGCGATGAGGAGTCGCAATGGGACGCGAGGAGGGTGAAGTAGAAGCGCGATGGTGGCTGTCTTTCCTGCACAAACGGCAGATGAGGTGGTGGAGAAGGATGCAAGGACGAATGGCGATGGCGCGCAAGGACGGTGCTGCGGTGACGCTAACGGCACGAGAACGAAACCGCAGCAGTGTGGGACATTGGGAAGAAGGATTAGGATTTGTGGTTTTGTGTGGTGAATGGTGAGTTGAAGTGAAAATAAATTAGGGTAAGTTTTGGTTAAAAAATGCCATTAATGTTAATTAATCAAAATTTAAATTTAAAAAAATAATTTAAAATTAATCATTATTAATTGAGTTGTTCAATTTTTGGCTTGTGGACACTTGGCTCCCTATACTTTTCCTAGTTTCAAAACATGAGAGACACGCAATCACTACTTGAATATTGTACATGTTATGCATGTTGTGTTACACTAACTACTGAATTGGTATGAGCTAATATAAGTAAAAAAAAAATGTTATTCCATTGCCTTCGGCCCTTCCGGGTACGAAACACCGGATTTTTTCTATTGTAAAATTAAAAGCAAAACCTTTATTTTTCAAAAAAATTATTAAAACTTTAATTTTCGAGATTCATTTTTTTTAGGTGGAAGCAAATTTGTCACACCCCCGACGAACTTCAAATTCCTAAGCTTCACAATCGCCTCTATACTTTTAATTTGGTGAAAACCAATTAACTCAACTAGTTAAAAACCCTTTGCCCCCATCATGCTCGCTCCTATCTCTTCTTTCATTTTATTTCTTTTAATTTGTTCAATATCTGATTAGTAATTAGATAAATTAAATCCTCAATACCTCAACTTAATTGCACTTACATAATCTCATGCAACATGAATTCTGACTTTTGATGCATTTAACGAAATATAAAAAGCTCTTTATGGATGTGAAGCCTTTTGAATATTGAACTTCTAAAACACAATGGCCCTACTAATAATAGGTTGAGTGTAAATCTCTACTTGTGGATGAGGAATTAAGTTTTCTTCAACGCCTTTCTCTTCTTACTTTATCGAAAAGAAAGGGAAATCATCAGCATAAAGAAATTTTAAAAATTAAATAATGACTCAAATCTTATTAACTACTTTCTCATAGCTTGTGGGTTTGATCTAATGATTCAACTTTGGTACATGTATTTATTAGCTGTATATTTAAGGCAAGGTTGAGATCAGAATCCAGTGGAGAAATTTATAGGCTTGTGAATTGTGAAGTGTGATGGATGTGGTTTCATGCTGAGGTGTAATGATTAGGCAATTAACTAGCACAAGAGAAGAAGCAGTTAAAAGAAAACAACAAAAATAACTGAATAAAATAAGACCGAGTAACATTATTTTTTTCAAAAAAGATTAATGGCAACATAATGTTATAAAGGAAGAGAAAGGACTGTTAGGATTCATGTGAGAATAGCATTTACTCACTGGCTTTCCATATTTTTATTCTATTTCCATGACCAAGAGGACACTCACTTCTAAATCATATTTAATATATACACATTCTAATTATATTTACAGTTACTTATTATTGATTTATATATAACTTTTAAACACTAGAAATAAAAATATAATAAATGAATTAATGAATATGCAGCTATTTATCCAAACAGAGAGTAGAAAAGGTTTCTTGTGCACAATAACAATGAAAATTAAACAGGGACTTTTGGGACAGTACCAATAACCTATGAGCTATATGCCTCTATCTCTCTCTTTGTAGTAACAATAAGGGTATTAATATTTAATACATCATATTCCGTGGCACTGAAAAATAGCCAAAAAAAGAAAAAGAAAATAAAATAAAAACAGAAAAAAAGAGAGTAGCCAACATGAGCTATCCATGAGTTGTATAGAGGACTTATCCAGAGAACAAAAATTATGATTTTTTTTTAAACTTTCAATGAATTAAACAACTGATGAAGTCACCATAATGATTATTCCAGGTGCTTAATTCAAGTTGGTAAAGGATCAAAAGAATTATTGTAAAATCTTTTCAAATGTGTATGTGTGTATAATCAGTTAATCATACATACATACAAACAAATCAATAATGTATTGCTAAACAAAAAAAAATGTTGTTCTTAATTCTTTCACATGATGAATGAATTGAATAAATGCCAATAAATTTTCAAACTTTTTAGTTTCCCTGTTCAGTAATGACAATCCACCAAAGCTGGTGTAGTAGAGAAGACAAGACTTGTTTGTGGTTGCTGCTTCTGCGGTTGCGGTTGGGGTTGCGGTTGCGTTGGTGGTTGCTTGGATACAAAGGCAAACTTGGATTCCCTTTGATCTTGATCTTCCGGTGCCGGAAGGTTGAGATCCAAATCCAAAGATAACACCTTCGTCTTCTTCTTAGGTTGCTCCTCATCTGCTTCCATGGCGGCAGCCGTGGTGGTCGTGGTCAGCGAAAGCGTGGTGTTAGTGTTAGTGTTAGTCCCCACCGGAGCTCGGTGCCGCCTCATATGTCCACCAAGTGCCTGTCCAGATGTAAATTCAGCTCCGCAAATGGAACATTCGTGAACCTTGGATTTGTTATTGTTATTGCTATACAAATTATTCCCTCTTGTGTTCAACTGGAGGAAGCTTGATTTGTTGGCGGTGGTGTTCTTGAATTGGAACTCTTCTTCGTCTGAGGAGAACAATGGCGGTGGTTGTTTTCTTTCTTGGTGAATGGAGATTGCAGGAATGGCGGCCTTGGGTTTCTTGTGGCTTGCCCTGTGTCCACCAAGTGCTTGAAAAGACGGAAATGTCCTGTTACATGTTTTGCACTCGTATACATAATATCCTCCTGTTCTTCCTCCTCCGTACCCAACGCCGACTCCGGCAGCTTCTAGAAACTTCCTACTGCTGTACTTGTTGTAGCTTGTTCCTCCTCCTTCTTCTTCTGCTACGGCGGCCGGGCGTCTTGGGGATTCCCTGGATTGTCCTTGTGCTAACAGGATGAGGCAGTTGGCCATGTCCTCCTCTTCTTCCGTGCTGTCTCGTGGACCCACGGAAGAAGTAGTTGCTGTGTTGCCATTCGCATTCGCATTGTAAATAATATCTTCTTTTTCTTCTTCTTGTCGTTGCGATGGTATATTAGTCTCCCCTCCTTCTTCTTCTGCTGCGGCGATGGAGAAGGGGATGGGGGATTGAGGCCGTACCCTCTTTGTTCTCTTGCCTTTGACGATGTTGGTATGGTCTTTGGAACCCAAGGTGAGTTCCTCTGGTGTTTCCATGATGGTCCTCACCGTGGGGAAGGAAGAGAAACCTTAAAAGAAAGAGAGATAGAGAGAAGAGAGAAAAGAGAAGAGAAGAGAAGAGAGGCTAGGAGAGTTGTAAGGAAGCAGAGGAAAACAAGAGTTTAAGGGGTTGGTTATTTATATATTGATGATATGTGTTTAAGGGATGAGTCAAAGTGAGTGTGAATTAGGCGTGCAATATCTAAGTTATGCTATGTGGGAGATGTTTAATTATAGAATGATTTAGGAATTGAGAGGGGAGGAAATATAGCACTCTAAGGATAGAGCCAAAAATAAACGTGATTAACAGAAAGTGACCAAATATGGTTAGTGTTAACAGATTGGAAGACAAGAAAATTGAAGGACTGGTTTCTTCAGCACATAGTCCGTCCCACACTCTCTTTCTCACACTTTGCCAACGCACTTCCACCATATCAATCAAACTAACTCAACCATTCTTCTCTTCTATTTATTTTCATTATACTACTTATTTATTTGCTCCTTCAAAAAATACATGCCATTATATATTTAATTTGGTTTCTCAAATTATATGTGCGAGTCAAATTAGTTTGACCTATGCTGATGAATAATATTAATTAATTTGGAGAGACTAATCTAGTTAATGTGTAAATTACAATAGACCAAATTAATTATCGAAAATATTTGATAATTAAAAAATATTAGTCAAAAATTGACAAAACTTATAATTTTTGGCTTTTTTTTAATGCATTCGGTAATAAATAAATACTAAATAAAATAAATTTAGGCTATTTGGATTCATTATTTTTCATTTTTCTGACATTACCATTTTTATAAGATGTATATTTTATTGATTCAACCATTACATCACAATAGTATATATTGAAAAACATCTACAGCACATTTTATATTAAAAAGAGACATTAATAAATATGGAATTGAAGAATCTTTTTTTTTATATATATTTTGATGAACAAATTATTTTTAAAGAATATAAAAAACACAACAAACTATTATTGAAGAAGCTCACTATGTGAATAATTGTTACTTTTCTAAAAAAAGGTTAAAATTGATATAATTTCACTTATGTGGGATTCCATCTTCAAGTGGTTTAAAATACAGACCAAATGGTGCAAGTTACAAACATAGAAGTACATCAAAGCTTTCGGTGGCTTAGATCACCAAGTTAGTGAAAAGTTAGAAGAAAGCTGCTTCAATTTTTGTAGCATGAAATTTAGGGTGCATTCTTTTTCTCCTTTTGTTTTTAGTGGTTTGCATAAAATGGTGCAAATTACAACACAGCAAACCCCTATTGTGTGGTTACATATCCAAGTCAGTGAAAAAAATATTAAAAAATAAAAATAAAGCAACATTTTGAGAGGCTGGAGTCACATGCAAGCTATCTATAGAAACAATCCACCCCATCAAAATATTAGAGTAGGAAGGTGGTGGTGGCAGTAAATAGTAAGTACATTCATTACTTGAAGCAGCTTAAATAAATTAACAAATAGAGGGTAATAATTGGTAATTGACTAAATTAGTCATTTCATCCACTGGTATAGTATAATAATGCATATATTTTCAGTTTAGTCACTAAAAAAGTTTGTTAAATTCTAATTTGAGTTTTAAAAGATTGTGACAACGATTTATTTTTTGAAAATTTTAAATCTTTTTATTCTTTTTATGAATTTATTCAAGAATAAATAATTTAATAACAAAAAAATTAATCAAAAATAACATTATAAATTCTGACTGTTTTTTTTATATTCATAGCATTACTCTTTTGTCAGTATTTAGTTATCAATAATTTACTCTCATATTTAAGAAATTTTATACCTATATTTACTAAAATTTTGTACCATAAAATCAATATAATTTGTATCTAATATTTTTTAGAATTTATACACATAAATAAATAAAATTTATTTATTAAAAATAATTTAATGTTTGTGTTAATCAAATAATAACCAAAAATATTAAATATAGCTTACTCTCAAGAATTTTTCTTACTTAAATTAACACTAATATCAACATATAAATATATAATTAAACTTGTAATAAAGTTATTAATTTTTTTTATTATATATAATATAATCAATTTCTTTTGTAATACTGAATATGTGGTGATCATTTTTGTTGTGTATGATTTTATTATATATTATATTATAGTTTTGTATGTATTAGTATGATGGCATTGAAGAAGAGGTGAAGGAAGGGAATAATGAGGAAGGATGGAAGCAATAGGGCATAGACAATAGAGAAAATGCATTACTTTGTTTCAACGGTTTGTGTATCTGATAACTATTACATGATTGGAATGCAAGCCTGGAACCACGGAATCTGCGTTGCTTTCTCCTTCTTCGATCACTTGCCTTAATCTTCCCCTTTCTTTTTTATTTTCTGTTTTTTTTTTTAATTATATATTTGGATTGAGTCCTGACTCAATGAAGGTCTCCTATAAGAGATGAAAATTTTAAGAATTCAAGTCTAAACTATTAATTAAGAAACCAAAATACATATGATTATCATTATTAGAGTTTAATTTTGATAATCATCTTACATAGACATTTAATCGTATATGTAATTGAGTGTACGTATAAAATTATTTTACACTCACAGTGTATCAAAATTAAATTATTATTATTATTATTGAGTGTGATGCTTTTTGGCATTATGTGATGGCTGCAACTGCATGAGCAACAACACATGCATTCCATGGACTTCTTGTGGTTCCGTCTGCCACTCTCACTCTCTTCTCTTTATTTTTACTTATTTATTCATATATGTCTCTCACCAGTTGTATGTGGTGAATGCAACTAACTCACAAATTTCAGGTTTCATTTCCCCATTTTGATGTCTTGCTTTCCAGAACTTTCTAAAGTATTTACTAAATGATGCCAAGGAGCAGGAAGCCACTCAAAGTGTGAATGTGACATCAAATTAAACTATCAAACACAATTCATAAAAACAAAAATTTAAAATCATATTTCTATATTTAAATAGCTCTACAATTTTTATACATACAACAATCTAGCTATAATCATTATTACATTAATCAGATTGTTAGTTTTACATATTTACATTGACTTAANATTTAATATTTTTTTTTATCTAAATTAAAACTTTGCAGAATACCAACAGCTCATTAAGCATGCATTGTCATAGACTAAAACCAAATCTATATGTTCTTATTTATTTTGTTTTTTAACTTTTTTTTGGGTACTTTATTTGTAGAATTTTCACTGGAGTTAATTAATTCAATAAAACAACCAACATTACAAAATTTTAAATGTCCTTCTTCAACTTTTAATTGCCTTTCATCTTCAAGTTAACTTCAGAAAGAGAAATTAGAGCATGGGTTAACTCATGCCTTCTTTCAGTATTATTTATGTCACAGAATAATTTTTCAGTGATTAATACTCAGATGTGAGTGTTGATTTAGGATCTCATTATTTCAAAACTTTTAAAAATGCATAAAGGTTTTTGATGTAAACATGCTTATCACACATACACTATAAGAACTTCTATAAGCAAACATTTTTATTGTCAATTTTAATTCTCTAAACTATGAGCATTTCATACGGTAGATTATGAAAATTTTCAAAAATATAATAATAATTAATAATATATATGGATTAATTAATTAATTAATTAATTATAGGATGAAAATTGTGTGACCAGTTGTGCTGTCATTGGAGTAACGTTACTTTCTTATCTATTAGATCTATACAAAGGAAATAATTTTAGTTAGTCATCAATCCAATTAATGAACATTATTATGACGTACTAGCAATTGCATCAATGGAATTCTTTTTGTCAATAATAATATGATGATGTGGACTTTCATACACACTGTGAGTGTGAGTGACATTACAGTGTAAGCTAAGTGAGAAACGAGTTGATTATGAAATTAAGT
>NC_029793.2:126928864-126934472 GCF_000816755.2 Arachis ipaensis | reverse complement strand
CCTAAGCCCGAAAAAAAAAAATCAGACATTACATTGGAGGCACCTTTTTCTTCCTTCTCTAATTAACTGCTCCTTTAAGTCATCAGGTGGGTTGTCAAGGAAAGTGATCCGTCGTTGAATTTGAAACTTTGCTTGGCTAGCCAGTCAGCGCATTCATTCCTCTCCCTCTGTGTATGTTGGAATGAGATTTTTCATAGTCTATTCTTCATCTCGCAAATCTGAATAAGGAGAGAATTATAGTGAGTTCCACCATTTAATTCCCTATTGATTTTTTCTATTATCTCCATTGAATCACTACTTTTTTTATCTCATCCCCAAGTTTCAGGCTACCTTTAGACTGTGATATATCCCCCATAGTTTCGCTTGTAAAATGTGGCAGATCCCCAACCACTAATCTATTCTCCCTTGTATGTTCTTAACCAACTTCTCCAGATTCATTCTTAACTGATCTATCAGTGTTTAATTTCACCTAACCTTGTATAGGTGGGTTCTATTTGATGTCTTTGTTGTCGTCTTATACGGTTCATCCTTGTATAAAGTCTTTTTAATTTTGGGACTACTGTGATGGCGCTAACTGTGTTCCTGGGATTCTCATATGGTGGGGAGAATAATTCCTGATTCCTCCATTTCCAATTCTACCAGCATACTACTCCTCTAACTTTGTTCCAAAGAAGATAGATGTCCATACTCTAACCACCTTTGCGCAGGACAGGTGTGGCAGTTTGGATTAGTCCCCAGCATCTTCGCTCTCCTGCTGGCGGTCAGTATTCTTCCATGTGCTACAAGCCACATAAATGTTTTCCAAATGCTCCTCCAACTTTGCTTATTTTATTTTTTGTTGATCCCTTCCAGGAACTTGTAAGTAGACGCCACCATAAAAATACTGGTATTGTTGGAGTGTTTCCGGCTAACCGCATCTTCCCTGTCTTCGATTGCCCGTATCTTATTAATGATTTTCTCATCTCATCACATTTCCATTCTCCTCTTTCTCCCACGTAGTCAGCCACTACTGCCTCCCTTTCCTCATCTGAGATAGGTTTTAGCGTATAATTAGACAGCTTATTTTCATTTGGGACCTAATCTTCCTGTCAGAAAAGAGTATTTTTTTTTCCATTTCCAATCATCTTATTGCATTGTGCTCTAAATACTACACTAGATCTTTCCATAGAGGAGAATCTGTATTCTTTGAGATAAGTGATTTAATTTCCTGTCTCTTCTTATTTATGTATTGACTTTTTAGACCCTTCGCCCATAGAGATTCTGGCTCTGTTATGAGTCTCCAAAGAACTTTCATGAGGAAAGCTTCATTCATGCTGCTCATCTTTCTTAGACCTATTCCTCCTTGCATAGCATGTTCCACCCCACATGATGTACCTTTCTCTAACCTTGATTCTCACACCCAGATAAAGCATCTCTAGATTTTTTTCAATCTGCTCACATATGCCTTTGGGAATCTTGGTGTGTTGCATCTCAAAATTTGCAATTGGATTAAAATCTGACTTTGTAATTGTAACTCTCCCATCCAAGGATAAGAACTGCATTTTTCATCCTTTTAGTTTATTTTGTACTCTTTCCAGAACGTTTTTGAATTTATCCCTTTCTTTCCTCTGGTTGGTTAACATAGCACCTAGATATCTCCTTATGCTAGTCTTCTCTTCATACTTGTTCAATCCCATTATCTGGTTTCTCTCTTCTCTTTTTACATTGCTTGAAAAGATAACTAAGGTCTTGGCTTCACTTATCTTTAATCCCGACACCTCGCAGAATGTTTTCATGCAATTATTCACTTCCTTCATTTGGCTCTCTGACACTTCTGCAAATATAAGTAAGTCATCTGCGAATAAGAGATGTCATATTTTCGGTCCATCTCTACCAACCCACATAGGTCTCCACATATCCTTCTCTACCTTCTCTTCTATGAGATGAGATAATCTATCTATAGCTATGACAAAAAGGTAAGGGAATGGCGGATCCCCTTGCCTTATTCCTCTTATGGAGGAGAAAATCTTCGTCCGCCCTCTATTCCACAGCACATCAAAATTGACAGATGAAACACATTCCATAATGAGCTGGGTGAACTTCCTTCCTAAACCAAATTTCAGTAAACATTCTTTTAAAAAGCTCCATCTTAAACGATCATAGGCTTTCTTGAAGTCGTATTTGATAGCCATACATCCCAATATTTGTCAAATTTCTCTAACATAGATGTTGTTATCCTCTTTATTATCTCAATTGGAAATTGCAACGACTCCATCAATGATAATTTAACCTCACATATTCGAGAAAAATATAAATTAGGAGCGGGATATTTAGTTCGTGAAAACATCTCAGTCACATTAAAGAAAACTTTTAAGCTATTGCAAACTTCCCTTGCAATTTCCTTCCTTTCAATAGGTAAAGCCTTATACTTGGTGTCTCGCTACTTTAATCTATTAGGTAGTGTTTGGTGGAGAGACAGAAACGGAAAGACTAGGACTGAAAGACAGAGACTAAGAGACAGAGATTGAAATAAATCTCAGTATTCTGTTAGTGCAAAGTGAGAGACATAAATTGAAACAAACAAACATGATACTGAGTCTCATTCTTCTCAGTACCTCAACACTATCTTAAAAACATCTTTGATAAGAGAAAGAGGAGGGAGGCGTATTAGGATTTCTAAGTTTGGGTGAGAAGGACTAAGAGCGTTTTTATTTTATTTTAAAAGTTAAGAGTGAAATTCGAATCCAAAATCTCTAAGTAACCATGAAAAACTATGACATTCGAGTTATAAATTTTGGACGGGGCGGATAATGGGACATATTGCCTCATACCCAAACAAAAAACAATTAGGTCGACCCAAATCTGCTCCATTTAACATGGGGCGGATAGAATTGCCTTCCCAAAATACAATCTTGACACCACGGATATTTCTTAAAAGTTAAAACCATAAAAACTTCCCTCTAATTCATATGTTTGATGTTTCACACTTTCAAGTTACTAAAAACAAATCTTTTTCATTACAACAAAAACCAAAATAACTGACCGGACCGTTAAAGCTTCCGGTTCTTAGTTAGACCGGTTCAATCAGTCGGTTCGGTCCGATTTTCAGAACATTGCTAATATGTGATTAATGACCCGGCTTTGTCAGGTTGAGGCTTAATTGGTCACGAACCTCATCTCGCACAACACGTTTGATGAAAATGTTCCCTACATGTTCATTGTGTTATGACTGAGTTACGGGGTTCTGAAAACATTAAGAGACTAAAGCAAATTACAAATTCCATAAAAAAATATTTTTTTGTTGGTTTCATGGTTTAGTTGCTAGATGCAGAGGATAATCCTTAGTTAATAAATCTAATGGCTTCTTAAGATATGAGCTTTATAAATCTAATGGCTTCTTAAGATATGCGCTTTTTTTTATCTAGAGAACATTGGAGGCCAAAAAACAGGCAGATTAAAGTCCACATGATGCTTCCAATGAGCCTTAGGTAAATATTGCAAGTTTGTTCTTTCTTTTTGTTTCTTCTTCTTACATTTAAAAATTTTTGTATTTTTAGGAATACACGCTGATGCTCTATTCTTGATGATGACTTGATTATAGAAAAGTTCTCCACAGCAGTTAGTGCGTCCATCATTGGCGTAATTAGAATGGAGACATCACTTGGAAGATATGACATTAGGGATGTTTTTTGTTTAGTTTGTGTATAATTTTATATTCCATGAATTATGTTCTTTTGTTTCCAACTTACCAAGTGACTACAAAGAAGAGTATGTTAAACAACAATGTTGAAAGAATGAAGTTAATTTTGAGGGTATTTGAAAGTTTTTGATAAGTTAGAGTTTAATAAAATGTTTGAGAGAATTAAATTAATTATGGAAAGAATTTTTTGATTAGGAACCAAAAGAATATAATTGAAATAGAACATGTAGAGTGTGTCTGAAATAATTATTTTGTCCTTTAACTATTATCACTAACTCTTTAGTGAGGATAATTTTGGTAATATTATAGCTCATGAGAATATAATTGAAAATTAGACCACTTTTTATGTGACTTGATTTAAACCGAATCATGAAAATTGAATTCTTATTGGAAATCAAATTTGCATTACTTTTTACTACTTAAGTATAAAAAAGAATTCTAACACTAAATGAATTGAAATCACAATGGTATTATTCATATTATTACTGCATCTACAAACAATACTAGAATAGTATAATATTCTTTATGTCTTCCTTTTTTAATTGAAAAAATTACAATTTACTTTAAATTTTACAAATACTTTAAAAATAATAAAGATGATCGTTTCTTTTTTACACTAAATAAAATAACCAACAATTCTTTATATTCACGTCATTCTAATTATGTGTTGCCTGCGCATCGTGCGGATATCATGCTAGTCCTCCTCATAAAAGTTATGTTTACAGAGGCATGTTTATCTTAGTTATACAAGGAAAGGAAACAATTACAGTATGTAATGTAAAGGCCTACCTTTTATCTTGAAAGAAAGCCACACAAACAGGAGGAACTATCATCATCAGCATTAAAACCTTTTCTTTATCCCTTGGGCTACCTTTTCTTTATCCCTTGGACTACGTTGATTATTGTTATTATCTCTGTTTTCTTTGGTCTCGTCATGCTAATCTACAACTATATATACCTTGGGTTCATGTTGTTCTGTGTCAATTGCCTACCTAATAAATTGGTATGTACAGCTTTCGACAAGACTACAACTAGGGGAGACTATGCAACACAAACCAAAATATAATGTTGTATTTCTGATTTCTCAATCTAAAATTCAAGTAGTCTTGTTACTTCAAAATACTTGTGATTGATATTAAACAGAGTTGCTTGTTTTCTCTCTTTCTAAAAGGTATTTGGGAGGAGAGAACATTCTAAAGCAATACAAACATAAATGAAGAAAGAACGAGTAAAATCTCAAAGCACAAGCAGCACAATGTATGAAATGCAGCAACAATAATAATGATAAACAAAATACCAAGATAGGTGAGGTAGTCTGAGATTTACAAATTCAAGGGTGCCAGTTTAAGTTGAACTTAAAAGCTTATTAATGGACATTAAAAAAGGGGCAAGTGCCATAGTTGTTACTTCTTCCCAGCCTCCTTCCACCGTCACCTACAAGAACAATGTAATTTTTTAAGGGAATTTTCAGCCAAGAAGGAATACTTGGTAATAGAAAGTAGGGGCCAGTGCAGTTACCAGCATAATCAAAGAACCAGGGTCCTACAATCACCAAGTAAAACTAAAACGCAAGAATAGAAATTGAATCATATTTCTGTCCCTAGCGTGATTTGTGCGATAGGTGCAATAGCAGAATAAAAATTGAATGTATTTTGAAGGGCAGATCTGTGAGCATACAAATCCTAAACACTAAAAATGTATGGGAATGGATGGTGGAGGGAAAGGAGGGTACCTGGAGATATCAGTGAGAGGAAGAAGCGGTGGAGTGGGAGTGAGAGTGAGAGTGGGAAGAAGGAGCGCCGGCGCGACTGAAGATCTGCTCGCCGACGAGGTAGATGCCGAAGGCAACAACGGCGATACCAAAGCCAGGGAGGGCGTGGCGGAATTGATTGGTGAGCATTGGGTGCTTCCTCCATTCGTCCCTCCTCC
>NC_029793.2:126919434-126928751 GCF_000816755.2 Arachis ipaensis | reverse complement strand
GTCTTCTTCTTCCTCTTCTCCAACACCAACTCCTTCTCTTACTTTTCCTTTTTCTTTTCCTTTCTCTTTTTTTCGGTCATGGCGTTTCCTTTTCCTTTGTCGTACTCAGCTCAACTTGGGCTCAGTATTGGACTCGGCCCAAACAAAATCCGAGAGTATATATGTCCATTTCGGTATCTATATCTATATCTGTATAACAACTAGCAAAAGCCTCCGCACATACGCGCACGTAGTAGTAGTGTTTGTATGGATTTGGATCCTCTCAAGTTTGAATTTCACTTTAGAGAATAAAGTGTGATCTCTCACCATTAATTTTATAAGTGGGACCAATAATAAATATGAAAGAGAAATTATTCAAGGGTAGAAGATCACACTTTACTCTCTAAAGTGAAATTCAAATTTTAGAGGATCCAAATCCGTGTTTGTATTGTAACCATTTTGCTTAAAATATTTAAATAATTCTGTGATGGACTTTTGTTATTTTTTATAATTATTTATTTGTTTATCTCTATAATTATCTATGTAAGATATTCTGCAAAAAGTATTAATACTTAAAAAGTTATATAAATTATTGAAGTACCTCGTTAAATTTGAAAAGAAGTTAGTTTATTGCTAAAGTTTGTATTTTTATTAAGGAAAAGTATAGGTAACCAACAAGATTTTTGAACAATGTGTAAACAATGTGAATTAATAGGGTTAAAAGAATAAATTTAATTAGTAGCATTAAATTAGAGTGTAGTGTATTTTCATTTGATTGGTGGTTGTTCATATTGTTCAAAATTTTCATTGTTCCCCTAGCACTTCCCTTTTATTAAACCAAGTAAAATGTATATTGATGAGTCGTTAATTCTAGTTATAAATCAGATAAATTATATTATACTCTTACATTGATTAATGTGGTATAATTTATAATTGATTAATGTGGTATAATTTAAGGCATATCGATTTATTATACTTAGAATTGATTATTTATATATTTAACGCGAGAATTTTTACCGTTTAAATATTTAGAATTTCATTTTAGTACACTAACTATTATTCATATATATTTGATATTTATTGCTATGATTTATTGGTCTGTAAATATAAAAAAAAAATATTGTAGTTAAGTCATCGAGATTAATTAATATTTTTTAAAATATTAAACATTCAATTTCGTATAAAGATGTAATGTTATACTTTTGCATTTGAAATTGAATATGCGGTAAGACAATTATTTTCACTTAGAAATGAAAATAAATAGCATGTTTCACATAGATATTAAAAAATTACATTAATTTCTACTTATATATATTACATGCACCTGGCATTATAACAACTCTGATAAAATTTATATGGAAGAACAAATTATTTTAGGCATAGAATAAAATTGAAAGCTTTAACAAAATTCAAGACAACGTAGACCAATATCAAAGTGAATTTCTGTACCTTAAAAATAAACGCAACAGTTGAAATGTGTAATTACTTAATACAGTAACTGATACAATATAATCAACATTTGTTCTATTTAAGCACATATAATTGCCTAATCTATTAAAGTAACACAAATCAATATTCAAGCAAATGCTAATATCCTTACACACACACAAAAAAGAGAATAAAGTGTAGTGCCTTAAAGTATAAATCATATAAATCATCGACTACTTTAGTTGTCAATGCCTCATATCTAGTGAAACAAATATTTTCTTTTAGTTCTTTGAATAAATAATTGTGCTGCTTTTTTCTTCTGTAGTTTTTATAAACTGGTAGCATCTTTAGAATCTTCAAAAAAATATTCTCTCATCCTCCCTACTAGTCCATCAAAATGTTCTTGATGGAAAACATTATAGGAGGAATATCTATTCTATCACATGAGCAACACAGGTTAAAAACAATGATTTTTCCTAACTCCTTAACAATAGTAATTGAATATGAGCTTGTTTGATCCCTACTGCTTCTCAACTTTTGAGCTATGATACTTTTTAGTAATACCTACAAACATTAAGAAATAATCGCAGGTTAAAAAAAATGGGTGCACCAAAAGCAAAAAAGAATTATTGATGAGATTTTTATAATACTAACCCAACAAATCAAACTTGTGTGCCATAATTTTACAGCCAAAGCTTAACAAAAAAATGTATATAAGAAATTAAGATATGTTTTTAACAAAAGAAAAAACAGTATGGTGAGGGTACCAAAGCTTCTGCTCATCAATTTTCATTCTTTGTTTCAAAATCTTTTTGCTTCTTTAGCTCTGCATATTCAATAGAAGATATAAAACCCTATCACAAAATATATTACTCTAGCATAAAAAATACAAAGTTTATTGATGTTGAGGCATAGAAGAAAACTGCCAGTTAAATTTTGGACAATTATGCTAACATAGTTCCAATCAGAGTCTTATAAGCAAACACAAAGAAGCAAATTCCGACATTTGTTTTTCTTTTACACATTTGTCAATCCTTTTCTATATCTTTGGCTGCTGTTTTTCCTACAAATAATTAGAGACCTAAAATTTTAGTTGCAAGTCAATCAAAATCTCAGATCCTCCCTGTTTAAAAAATTACATAAGACATAAAAGTAAAAAAATCAGCAATATAGTTAATAGAAGACAAATACGGTAAGCTATTCAACAACAAAATGTTTAGAACAAATTTTATAATTGTAGGTCAATCACAACATTAGATGTTCAATGTTTAAGAACAGGAGGGTTAAACCAAAAGGGGGCACCAACTTATTACAGATATCAAAAGACTCAAAATATACTTTACAATATTATTATTTTGTTAATGTGTTCAACATAGCACCCATGACGTTAACCCTAAACACAAATATATAGCAAGCAATTAAATAGCTTCATAATATGAAAACTTGAACACAAAATATGCTATCAATTTCCTTTTTTTTTCCCACATATCTGCCATCTTTTACGTGCATTCTTGGTACTTTTCAAATTCATGAAGTGTCAATGAAGGCAAATTGATTTTGTTTTACTCTTGGTTCTTGTTAGTTTGCTATCATAATTAGATGAAATCTGAAGAAGTCCTACAATTAATTACATATCCAAGATGCTCATGAAACACATGCAACAGTTTTATAAAAGTCATCGAAACTTAAAACTATTCAAAGAGAACTTAATACTAAATACATCATCTAACTTTTGAAGCCATTAAAGTGCTGCCTCAAGACATATTACTTAATATTAATATAACATACCAAAAAAATATTGTTACTAATTTAAAGTATTAAGTAATTAAAGATAGACATAGCAACCTTTTCTTTTAAATATTCCTTATTGAAAAGTTACCATATCTTCCTCAACGTAACGTAGTCTTTTTGTTTTTTATTTAAAAAAGGAATGCTTTTTTTCAGATCCTAATGCAAAAGATTGTTATTCTACTTTTAGGTTTGTATTTAAGGTTAAAAAAAGTCTGGAAAGGACTTAACCTCATCAACACATTCTATGTATCCACTTATTTTTTTCATCTCTGATCTCTTCCGACGCCTAAATCAACAGTAACAACCTGCCCCTACTCCAATCCATCAGTCACTCCAATCTCCTTATTATTAGCTTCTCCTATTTTTCACTCTGAATCATCCTCCTTATTTGTGCAACGAACCACCCGGTGAATGTTAACAACAAATACCATTGCATCACATACCCAATTCATTCACATTCTTTTATTTTTTCCAAGAAAGAACAACTCAAGTTGAAACAAAATATAAATAAATAAATGCAGAGAAAATGAACTTTTACATCATTAAATCACATGAAAAGTTGTAACTAATACCTACATATTTTCTCCTAACCATCCAATCAAATATAAATATTATCTAAAAAAATTCATATAACTATATAAGATTTGAGGAAGTTCCTCTGACTACTTACATATTTAAAGATGCTAGTGGGTACCAAACACTTGGAAATGAAGCCCAGCACTTTCTTCTGCAAAAATTAACAAATATTATTAGTATGATATTGCAAACTATGGAAAAGAAAGTGAAAATAATTAAAAAAGGGATACTTTTGGTAGAACAAAGGAGTTGGGATGGGATTGTGACGAAAGAATATTTCCAGCTTCTTCACTCTTTATTTTACAAACTTTGCTCACAAATAATCAAAATTGAAAACTGGTTCACTTCTGTGTACAACAATTCTACAAATTAGATAAGTACACAACAAATAAATGAATTCTTATAATCTCAATGTCTAAGAACTGACATAAGACATGAAAACAGTAAAAAATCAGCAATATAATTAATAAAAGACAAATACAGTAAGCTATCCAACAATAAAATATTAGGAACAAATTTTATGGGCAGGTCAGAGTAAACTCTGATCTTAATACAAATGGCACGGTTGCTATTTGAACCTCACCCCAACTCCGCATCATCCTTTGCCAAAGGGGAGATAATGATAATATCAATGAGACTCTCTTAATAGGTATGTTCATAACAAAGTTAAGGCACAGCAAATCAAATAAAATCAAATTAGGAGTGGTTGAGAAATCATGAAACCTCATACGTGTATATTATCTTCAGTTCCTGAGATATTTCTGAAAACTCAATGAGGGGATGCCATAGAAGAACCTACTGTCTCCAACATGTGGTAGCTGAATACTAAAAGAATCTGTAGTAAAAGAAATCATCAATCAAAGATGTATGCACGGAGTGAACAAATACACAATTCATAGTTAGTCTAAAATAAATATAAAGAAAGGTGAGTTACTGTGTGGATTGGAGCTTCACATCCTCCTTCAATAAGCTTCATTTACATAAAAAGCCATTACAATGAGAATTTCTATTTTAATATGACATAAATTAAATCATTATGGCAAAGATATATCAGATGACTAAAACTCGAATCCACCAACTGGTCCTACTTGCAGAGAACCTTGAGTAAAAGCATCCATTAGCCTTGGTCCATCCCCTGACCATGAAGTGCAATCCAAAAGATTTGCAATCTGCACAGTACACAAACAAAACAGTAAATAATTATTATTTTCTTTTATAGAAAAAGATTTTATCAAAAAGAGAAACAAAAGAGATGAGACATCCTCATATAAATACAAAAATATATTATTAAAATCTAAAGGGATAAACCATGTACTAATGTTAGATTATCCTTTTTCATTAGTTAGGAGAAAACACTTAAGCAGGCAGGAGCTTTTCATGATAGGGAAGCCGACATGGTAATCCTATTAGTTCTTTTTCATAGTATTGTTCTATCCTTTTTTTTTCCTTCTTTCTAAGTCAAATCCTAAAGACAGGTTTAATAATAATAATAATAATAATAATAATAATAATAATAATAATGAAAATCTTTGCACTGCAAAAGCAAAGGAATTAAACTCCACAAATAAATTCTAAAACAAAAAACACCATATTTGGTACTTTCTATCAAACAGAGATCATTTTTGGAGAGCCAAAATATTATTTCTTATCATTAACATACTTTGCAAGAAACTCCTTAAGCAAAACTTCACTATATCAAATATCAATAGAAAAAAAAAAAAGCAAATTAGCAAGAACCTTATCAATAGAACGAAAAAATTAAATCCGAATAGATTAGCAAAGAAACATATTAATTAATAAAAGAAAGGCCAAATGCATAATTATAATATCTACTATAATAAGAATAATAAGTTCAAATTACACTAACACATCAGCCCTCTCTACCTAAAAGTAACCACTAACCAATATAACCTATCCCCTTAAAAAATACTTATTAATACAAAAGCAAATAAACTAACCTTCAATTTCTGATGAGCTTCATTTATAAAATTTTCCTTGCATTCCTTTATTTGGTGAGTATAAACTGAAAGAAGAGCAAGTAATTAAACTAATTATCATGTGTTTAGATAGAATGCTAAATTATAGAAAGTAATAACAAAAGAGCAAGCATAATAGCACTTTTTTAGATTAAAGAATATTGCTGCATTGTTAGTTTTATATGATTGAATTCATTTGCTTAGCTTAAGATTTTAGAATACTGGATTACAGAATTATTCAAACCACACTTGTTGCTAGTATTCAAATTTAATCTAAATGAATAAAAATAAATCAATAAAGCAATTAGAAGGTAGCATAAAGACTTACATCCAATGCCTTGGACTCCAATTGCTTTCGTTTTGCATTTCTAAAATAGATTCATCAAAGAATATTGCCTCCTCATCATATCTGTTGAAATCAGACATTATTTACAAATAAAAAAGAAAAATTGAAACTCTATAAAGTGATTAAGTTACCCAAAACTAACCATCTTTAGAGACCTTAAACAATGAAGGACTTCTCAAAGCTCAAGCAACAACAGTAACGGTGTCTTCGAAAACCTCATCAGCCTTCACATTACCAAGAGATCCACAACTCGAACCAAAGTTTGAAAACGCATCAGTTATTCCACCGAAACACTAAGTAGGTAAAATCAAAAGCAAACACAGCGTCGTGCTTCGGTTAAACACGACTCCTAAGGCAAAACCCGCCGCTGCTGTTGCAGGGTCTCAGCCTCCTCTCCCACAGAAAGATTCGTTCACCAACCTCAACATGCATACCAACCAACTACAACACCGTCAAACTCGCAGACCTTTCCCTTTGCCCTCTTCTTCAACTCACGCCTTTTCCAGTCTTCCTTTTTGCTTCTGTATTTTGTCAAAAACCACAGATGATAGTGAACTTTTTTCTACATGATGAAGTGGATTCTACCCTAGCAAATCAAGAATCAAAACCAGAATATATACCACTTTCCCTCAACAACCTCTTCTCTTCTTCAACATAACTTTTCCCTCTACTTGCCTGACCAAGTTCTCTTTTCCTCTTTTCCTTCTAAAAGAATGAAAGATTCTTCTTATCATTCCGAGTCTGAACAGTCGCCAGCTGCTCTCCAATCGATATAGCCTCTCTTGTTTTCTGTCGCTGTTCGTACGATTCTTCAGTTTCCTTGTTGTCACGCTTGTCTTTTCCAGTGGACCAAGACCAATCCTGCTTTGTGTCGACTTCTTTCGGCGGGGGTATCCTCAATACCGACGGTCCACCTTTATATCCATGCCGCCTCAGAGCTTCAAAATCAATTGCAGCACTTTTCAGCTTCCCAGATTTTCCTGCAGACATGTACAGAAAAATCATATTGCAATCGAAATAGTGAGCAAATTTCAATATGTCAACTTTTTAAAAGCACCAAGTATGAAGCAATAATAATAATATTGGTTATGGAAACTAGGAACTTCATGAACCAACAACACTCACCAATCGTGCTAAAGATCCCAATGTTTCTCATTTAAGTTCAATTGAAAATATCTAGGGCGAATTATACCGGCGTCTCCCCAGGTTTCGTGAAATCCAACTTCTTTCTAAAATCACACATTATTGATTATCCTATCCATAGATTTGAGTAGTAATACACTTGATACTTTCGTATTTTTTATAATATGATACTAAGACCCTATAAACAAGACAGTAAGATCAGAAAGGTCAATGTCACCTAGACAAATAGATGAGAATCACGATGAATTTCGCCAAACCTGAGTGAAGGTCGTCATAATTTGCCCAAATATCTGTTATTCTAGAAGCTAAAGAAACCATAACTGGAATCACATTTGTCATAGTTGATTGTATACTCACATTTATCAATCCTTTTTATGCATGTATAGATCTCAATCAATTCTTCTAATAGGTAATCTAACATTTCACGACATGGATCACGACATTAGGTAACGTAACATCCTCTGGAAGACCATAATTATATAGTCATCAGTAATTGCTTGGTATGCAATTATCCTCAACATTATCACTAGATTATTAATCACTATCCACATTAACAAGAAGAAACAACCTATCTGACAATGCAGCATCATCAAATTGTGCAACCTCTCTTCCATAAATTGTCTCTCAACCATCTCTCAACTTTAGGGTATGTTTGGTTAGAACATACCATGAGAAATTCTACTCTATCAGTTGCCAACAACGATATGATCATCAAGGAATGTTCCATTTTTTTGTTTTTGTGCTCAGAAATATTCAAAACAAAACCTGAAAGAACCATATCAAGGTTTCACAACTAGAATGGAAGTTGATACACACGATAGAGTTGAAGCAAATATAGAGAATAAAACCATGAGATACATTGTGAATAATATATATGTTGGGATATTTACAACCGTCGCACAGCTCGAAACACAGTTTTTGTACATAATCATAACAACCATCTATGTGCATTGCCACATTCATCTTTCAACAAAACTAGGATACTCTTCAGAATCTACTCCCTCCATTTCATATTGACAAGTCGTTTTAATTTTTCTAGTATGCAATTTGTACAATCTGCACCTATCATTCATTCAAATCGACCTTTTAGTTTGAAATGAAGGGAGTCACAGTGTGACACGTAGATTCAGCCTAGATACAATCTGCACCTATCATTCAATCAAGAACTTTTCATAAGATCAGAACTTCATCATACATGTCACCAATTCATTCAATCAAATACCTTTTGATTTCTTCCCACTGGCTTCATTATCGTTGTCAGAATCGGAATGCGAAGCCGGCGACTCGTCACCCGAGGAGTCATCATCCTCATCACTCCATGGCATTGTCTTCTTCATGGTAGGTGGAAAATCACTGAAAACAAATAAAGGGTGCTATCAAAATGAAGAAATATGAATAAAATCTCCAAAAGTTTGATACAAACAGGTAAATCAACCAACAAGAACACATTGACAAAATGTTCAATCACAACTAAAAGCAAGCTATTAGCAAGTAATACAGCTAACTAATTCTATGCTCACAACAAATTATATACATAAGGATGAAAGAAAATTAAAAAGTATAACTAAGAAATAAATAATGTCACAAAATTAACAGCAACTGAGCATGGCATGCCACAAAAGCAAAGAATCCCATGAAATTAAACAGAACCCACAAACCCAAAAGCCCTGAAAATTTTGCAGCAATAACAAAAGAAGAAACTTTGGTGTGATATCTTTTAAAATAAGAAAAAAATATATTTTTTGAATCAAAATCAGCATACATAGCATGGGTTTTAGGGACAAAAATAAGAGACGAAAAAAAGGAAGAGACAAAGTGCGAGAAGAACAGAACAAGAGAGTACCGTGAAAGGGGAAAGAAAAAAAAAGCTTCTACGGTTCTCTAAATTTCTCTGGCAAGTGGATCAGCTACTCTTATTATTTTGATAGTTTAATGTTTTCAGCTCCATTCATCAAAGGTTTCTATGCTTTCTAGGGATTTCCAAACCTTTTTTTTTTTTCTTATATATTTTTACAAAAATCATTTATTAGTAGGACTTTTTGATTTTTTTATTTTTGGGTATGTTTTAAATTTTTAAA
>NC_029793.2:126918974-126919386 GCF_000816755.2 Arachis ipaensis | reverse complement strand
AATGTTTAAAAATATAATTTGTTAAGATTCAATTTATAAAATATAATTTATTCTGCCTAAAATTTTAGATCAATTATATTTACCTAAATTAAAAGATATCATTTATACGATAAATTATATAAATAAATAAAGTGTAGATCAAAATTATCCAATTATGATAATAACTAGAATCTCGATTTAATTCTTAAAATTTCGGTTCCGCTACGTTACTAACAGCATATCTGCCAACTTCTGCCAACTCTTATTTATAATTGTGTTTCATGGAAGTGTGTTCGTAGATGTGTCTAATAAAAATATTTTTTTATAGCTCTGTTTAATAGAAATGTCTTTATAGATATATTTTCTGGATGTGTCTCTTTATATATGTATTTAAAATATATTAATTATTAGACACATCCACGAACACACTTCT
>NC_029793.2:126900445-126918934 GCF_000816755.2 Arachis ipaensis | reverse complement strand
AGTCAATCAATTTTACGAAATTTAGTAATTTATACTAAATTTGACGATTTTACGATTTAAATCTTATTAAAATTTTATGTTTTACATATTTAATTTACTTTTTCGATTTCACATAAAATTTTGATTTTTTCTATTTTACTAATTGTTCATACCCTGACCTAACACTAAGGCCCAGGTCCAAACGAAAAGACCTAGTCCAAAGGATTGAGCCTCACCCCACACCGACCTTCCTCTAAAAAAGTCAGTTCTCACCACGACTTGCTCTAAAGAAGTCGGGGACGAAGATTAGCTGGCAGATAAACACTCACTCAAATGAGTAACTGCCCCTAAGATCTCTCAACCCACTTCCAAGAGCCATATCCCAACTTCCCTAAGATAAATGGACGGTTATCCACCTTAAAAGGTGGAACTACTTCAGTGGTGGTTATTGGCTCACCACTATAAATACACTGACACCCCTCAGATATCTCTAAGTCCCAATACTCTCTAGACCTGCTTACGCCCTTGCTGACTTAGGCATCGGAGTGTCTTTGCAGGTACCACCCCATTCACTCGTATTCACAAGTCGGACGGAGGCCCTGAAGACGCGAATCCGTCCGAAGGCTTCCCTCCATAGACGATTGGGCCAACCCAGCGAGTCCAACCCAATAAACTTCGGTTACCCACCGTAACATTGGCGCCGTTGCCGGGGACCCGAGAGATCAACCAGTTATGGCGGACAAATCACCGGAAGATGGTCATACGGCGTATGATTCCGAGCAGGAAAACCTGGACACTGGAAACAACGACGCGAACCCAACTCCTCACCCGGAGGCAAGCGATCAACATCGAGAAGGCACCTCTGGGTTTAAAAATCCAAAGGTAAACTCTTCGGATGGACGAGAGTCAGGAAAGGAAGGGCCACCCCACGCAACCGAGCTAATAGGGCTGGTCCATGGCCACCAAGGTCGTTTGGAACAGTTGGAACAGGAGTTAGAACGACAACGAAAGGCGGAGCGAAATCTCAAGGAAGAGATAGAGCGACGAAAAGAGTTAGAGGAAAAACTCTTAAGACTAGAATCTTCTCTGAGAAGTCGGAACTCCCGTGGCGATCGAGAAGAGTCGCCCCTGGGAGGAGAAGATCCGTTTAGTGAGGACATCATGAGGGCAAAAGTTCCAAGAAACTTCAAAAGCCCTGATATGAACCTCTATGACGGAACCACAGATCTGAAGCATCACTTAAGCAATTTCAAAAGTCGGATGTATCTGGCTGATGCTTCTGATGCAACTTGCTGCAAAGCCTTTCCGACTACCTTGTCAAAAGTGGCGATGAAGTGGTTCGACAGCCTCCTGCCGAGGTCAGTCACCAGCTTTGAAGACCTCTCGAGAAAATTCTTGATGAGGTTCTCCATCCAAAAGGATAAAGTAAAACATGCGCCGAGCCACCTGGGAATAAAGCAGGAGGTCGGAGAACCTTTGCGGGACTATATGGAAAGGTTCAATAAAGCATGTTTAGAGATTCAGGACCTACCCACCGAAGCTGTCATCATGGGGTTAGTGAATGGACTTAGAGAAGGTCCCTTCTCACAGTCCATATCAAAAAGGCACCCCACCTCCCTGAGCGATGTACAGGAAAGAGCAGAAAAGTACATCTACATGGAGAAAAATGCCAGACTACGAGAGCCGAGTTGGCGACCTGGGCATTCCCACTCTGCAAAAGAGAAGGAAAGAGAGCCCAAGAAGAAAGAAGAACTCGGTCTCGACAGGCCAAGGAAATATCACTCTTATACTCCTCTAAAGGTTTCCATGGTGGATGTATACAGAGAGATCTGCAACACTGAAAGGCTGCCACCTCCCAGGCCCATTAAAAATAAAAAGGGAGGAAGTCGTGGTGATTACTGTGAGTACCATAAGATCTATGGTCATTCAACAAATGATTGCTACGACCTCAAAAATGTGATAGAAAAGCTGGCCAGAGAAGATCGGCTTGATAGATATCTCATGGAAAGGTCGGACAATCATGGGAAGAGAAAGCGAGAGGACGGGGACAGGAGAGACCCACCACCACAAACTCCCGAGAGACATATACATATGATCTCGGGAGGATTCGCAGGTGGAGGACTCACCAAGTCCTCTCGCAAGAGACACCTCAAGCGGGTTTACCAGGTCGGGAGTGAATCACCCGACCTCCCCACAATCTCGTTCACAAAGGAGGATGGGCAAGGAATAATCCCTGGACATGATGATCCAGTGGTAATAACCCTGATCCTAGCCAACGCCCACCTCCACAGAACTCTAGTAGACCAAGGGAGTTTGGCAGATATCTTTTTCAAGCCCGCGTTCGACAAGTTAGGGCTGGATGAAAAGGAGTTAAGAGCCTACCCCGACACCTTATATGGATTAGGCGACACGCCGATAAAACCATTGGGATTTCTACCCCTCCACACGACCTTCGAAAAGGGGAAAAGGTCCAAAACTCTGAGCATAGATTTCATAGTCCTCGACATGGGGTCAGCATATAATGCCTTGATTGGCAGAGCTACCCTAAATCGACTCGAAGCGGTGGTGTCTACCCCTCACCTTTGCATGAAATTTCCGACATTTGCGGGGATAGCAACGGTGCGAGGAGATCAGAAGCTGGCAAGAAAATGCTACAATGAAAGCCTGAACCTGAGAGGGAAAGGCAAGGAAGTCCACACCATAGAGCTCGGTGGCACAAGAACCAAAGAAGAGCTACGCCCCCAACCAGGAGGAAAAACTGAAGAAATACAGGTCGGTGAAGAGGAAGGAAAAAATACCAACATAGGAGCCAACCTGGAAGAAAGCTTAAAACAAAAGTTGACAAAGCTCCTAAAAGAAAATTCCGACCTCTTCGCCTGGAAAGCTTCCGACATGCCAGGGATAGACCCCGAGCTCATGTCCCACTGGCTCTCTGTACACCCAGGATCTCGACCTGTACAGCAGCGAAGGCGTAAGCTCGGCCCAGAACGAGCTCAAGTGGTGGAAGAGCAGGTACAAGCACTCCTAGAGGCCGGCTTCATCAGAGAAGTCACGTATCCAACATGGCTAGCAAATGTGGTGCTAGTCAAGAAACAAAACGGCAAGTGGAGGATGTGCGTCGACTACACCGACCTGAATAAGGCATGTCCCAAGGACCCATATCCGCTCCCAAGCATTGATACTCTAGTGGACTCCAGCTCAGGGTATTAATACTTGTCGTTTATGGATGCCTACTCGGGATACAACCAGATCCCGATGTACAAGCCAGACCAGGAAAAGACATTGTTCATCACACCTAGAGCAAATTATTGCTACGTGGTCATGCCTTTTGGATTAAAAAACGCAGGGGCCACGTACCAAAGGCTGATGAACAAGGTGTTCGCTCCCCACCTCGGGCACTTAATGGAGGTCTACGTAGACGACATTCTGGTAAAAACCCGGGAAGAGGCCGACCTTTTTACGGACCTCACGCAAGTTTTCAACACCATAAGGGCGCATGGGATGAGACTAGATCCCGCAAAATGCACCTTCGCGGTGGAAGCTGGAAAATTCCTAGGATTTATGCTAACCCAAAGAGGGATCGAGGCAAATCCTGACAAGTGCAAAGCTATCCTAGAAATGAAAAGCCTGACTTGCTTGAGAGAAGTCCAACAATTAAATGGCCGACTTGCAGCCCTTTCCAGGTTCTTAGCAGAGTCAGCATTAAGGTCCCTTCCACTGTTCTCTCTGCTGAGAAAAGGATGCTAGTTCGAGTGGACTCCAGAATGCGAAGAAGCGTTCCAAGAGTTCAAAAAGTTCTTGAGCCAACCTCCAATCCTCACCCGACCTCTAGTGGGGGAAGAGCTTGTCCTATATTTGTCTATAGCCGACAAAGCTGTCGCATCGGCCCTAATATGAGAGGATGAGGTTGGACAGCATCCAGTATATTTCACCAGCAAAGTTCTATAGGGTTCCGAGCTAAGGTACCGCAAGCTAGAGAAGTTTGTGTACTCCTTAGTAATAGCCTCGCGGAGGTTAAGGCCCTACTTCCAAGCCCATACAATAAGAGTCCGAACGAACCAACCCATGAAGCAAATCCTCCAAAAGGCGGATGTTGCAGGGAGAATGGTTTAGTGGGCGTTAGAGCTCTCCGAGTTCGACTTAAAGTACGAAACTCGGACAGCGGTAAAAGCCCAATGCCTCACCGACTTTATAGCGGAATATGCAGAAGATCAAGAGGAGAAGCCGACTACATGGGAACTATACGTAGATGGATCCTCAAACAAAACAGGAAGTAGTGCAAGCATAATACTAACCAATGTAGGAGGAACACAGATAGAAGTTTTCCTCAAATTTGAATTTGCAGCTTCCAACAATCAGGCAGAATATGAAGCCCTGATTGCAGGATTAAAGCTAGCAGAAGAGGTCGGTGCAACCCAGGTACTAATATTTAGCGATTCCCAAGTAGTGACCTCCCAAATAAATGGAGAGTATTAGGCTAAAGACCCGAATATGAAAAGATACTTGGAAAAAACTCTGGAGCATCTCGGGCGCTTTGCAGAAACCGAGATCAGACACATAACTCGGGACCTGAATAGCAGAGCAGACGCCCTCTCCAAGTTAGCCAGTACCAAACCAGGAGGGAATAATAGAAGCTTGATCCAGGAAACTCTCCAAGAACCCTCTGTGATGAAAACAGAGGACAAGCAGGAAGTCCTTGAAGTAACCGGGTTAAACCTCGGATGGATGAACCCCTTGGTCGAATACCTAAAATTCGACATCCTCCCCAAAGAGGAAAAAGAGGCCAAGAAAATTCGGAGGGAAGCACAATACTACACTTTGGTAAAAAATGCCCTCTATAAAAGATGAATATCAACACCATTGCTAAAGTGCGTACCGACCTCAAGGACAACTGAAGTACTAGAAGAGGTTCATAATGGGATCTGCGGAAACCACCTCGGAGCCAGGTCGCTAGCAAGAAAAGTAATTCGAGCTGGGTTCTATTGGCCAACTTTGCAGAAGGATGACACAGAATTTGTGAAAAGATGCCAACCATGCCAGATGCACGCAAATTTCCACGTGGCTCCCCCCGAGGAGCTAATCAGTATAACTTCTCCATGGCCCTTTGCAAAATGGGAGATGGACCTGTTAGGACCTTTTCCCCAGGCTCCAGGACAAGTCAAATACTTAATTGTGGGAATAGACTACTTCACAAAGTGGATAGAAGCAGAACCATTGGCCACCATCACTGCCCAGAGAAGTCGGAGGTTCCTCTACAAAAATATCATCACAAGGTATGGGATACCTCATTCCATTACCACAGATAATGGAACCCAGTTCACCGACTCTACCTTCAGAAGCCTAGTAGCCAGTATGAAAATAAAACACCAGTTCACCTTGGTGGAGCATCCACAAGCAAATGGACAAGCGGAGGCAGCTAACAAAATCATACTGGCAGGGCTAAAGAAAAGATTACAAGATGCAAAAGGAGCTTGGGCTGATGAGCTCCCGCAAGTGCTATGGGCCTACCGGACGATGCCACAATCCGCCACAGGAGAAACACCCTTCCGACTTATCTATAGCGTAGAAGCCATGATACCAGTAGAAATCAATGAACAAAGCCCAAGGGTGATCCTCCATAATGAGGTCAAAAATGTACAGGGGCATAAAGAGGAGCTTGAATTGCTCCCCGAAGTCCGAGAACAAGCCCAGATAAGAGAAGCAGCATTGAAACAAAGGATGACTACCAGGTACAACAAAAAAGTCATTCGAAGGAGTTTCACCCCAAACGATTTGATCTTGATCAGAAATGACATTTGAGTCAACAAATCGGGGGAAGGAAAGCTCGCTGCTAATTGGAAAGGACCATACAAAGTTAGCGAGGTCTTAGGAAAAGGGTATTATAAGGTGACCGACCTAAACGGCACCGAGTTACCAAGGTCGTGGCATGCTTGTAACATGAAAAGGTACTATAGTTAAATGCGAACTCTACTCCCTGATGTACTCTTTTCCCAACTTCACGATTTTTCCCCAAAAATCAAAGGGTTTTTTTTGAAGAAGGGTTTTTAACGAAGCATCACAGTAGAGACAAAGGGAGAACGGACTATCAAAAACCCTTAGTAGCAGCGAAAGTACCTTCCCAAATAAATAAAGATCTTTTACAATATCTCTTATAAATTCCTTCTCGTTTGTTTTTCTTTCTACGAAACGCGCCGACTTAAGCTCGACAAAGCGTGAAAATCCCATGAACCGACCTAGATGGTCGTCAGGATAAAACGACGAGGTACAAGTCGGTATAAAGAGGTTATAAAAGTTGATCGTGAAAAACTCGGAAACACTCCGACTCATAAGTCGAAATGAAAACCCGAGAAGCAAAGAAAACGCATCGCAAAAATAACCTAAGTCATAGGAACTCAATGAATCAAAAAATTGAGTATAAGGAATACTAAAAAGAGATCGAAAAACCTATCAAAGAGCCAAAAGACTGTCCTGAGTCCTTAAAGTTAAAAGGCTCAAAAAGACAAACAGCCAAGAAAAAGGTTTTCAAAAAGATCAAGGGGATTTTTCAAAAACCAAAATCAGAAAAGCATGCACACAACAAGACAAAGAAAGGTAACCTAAACCCTTATCCAAAAAAGGGGTATTTTTTGTCAACCTAAACCCTTATCCAAAAAAAAAGGGTATTTCTACAAATATTTTGTTTACGGCCTTAAAATGCCAAGAAATGTCAGCAAACCACCACAACATAAAGAGTTTAAAAAAGAGGGGACCCACAGGCCGGGCCCCATATAGCCACAAATATTCTTAAAGAGTATCACCACCAGAGCCGAAGGGAGTAGTCGGATCACCACCAGAGTCAGGGAGAGTAGTCGGAGCGCCATCAGGTCCCAGGAGAGAAGTATCCATAGGAGCCGGAGATGAGGTTCTGTGAGCCTTCGAGGAACTCGGAGCATCCTTGGAACGAGGAGGGGACTCCATTACCCTCTGCCTCCGAGTCTTCAAATCTGACTCGGTGACATATTGGGGAGAGGGAGGAGAGACTATAGCCCTGTCAATGACGACCTTGTCCGGATCCAAAGGTGAGAGATCCAGGTCGGGAGCAAGGACTCCGACCTGTTCCTTAAAGATCCTCCATGCTTCCTCGGCCCTGTCAGCAATAGAGTCCTCCAACTCGGTATAGTCACTCCGAGCTTTCAGCAAATCCTTCTTCACCACCACGAGGTCCTCAAACAAGCTCGCATAACTCTCCTACGCCTTCAGCCTCAGGCCCTCCTCCATGTTGCACCGAGCTTGCAACTTCCGCTCACTCTCCTGAAGGCCATCCATTTCCTCCTTCAATTTGGCGACCTCCTCCTTCAGCGCCCTCTCATGCTCCTGATATATGAGAAGCCTCCCCTCCAACTCTTCAACCCTCGAGGTTGAACCCAGAGAGCTAAGAGGAGTCTTCTCAAACATATCAAGGAACTTTGTGCATACTCCCGCCGCCCTGATACTCTCCTGAGCCAGAATAGTGAGGTGGTTCCGAATAGAAACATCATTCATACCTATGCGGGTATGGGGATAGATGTATTTCCGGACAAATTGAGGTGCATCCACCTTAGCCTCACCTTCAAAAGAAGAGCTAGACTCCAAGGTCTTGCGCTTCTTCTTTTCTGGCTCAGGGGAGGATCGGGGAGGAGGGGACGGCTGAGAGGAGGTTGAAGAAGAAATGACAATAGGTCGGTTCGGGGTCCCCAAATTGTGAGCAAGAGGGGGAGGAGAAGGAAGAGGAGCGTTAGTTACCCTGGCGCCACTAACCCTGGCACGGGACCTTGCCTTGGCCTCCTGGACTCTCTGGTAAGACTCCCTGAAATTCTTCTTCGCCATCTCTGTAAAAAACAATCAGTAGCCAAAGAGTCAGGAAAACAAGTCAGTAAAAACAAGTTGGAAACAAAGTGGATAAATAAAAGCTACCTAGTTGTGTCTGGACAAAGGTCAGCGACCATTGGAGAAATTTTTTGGTATCCAGATATGGGGCCCTCCCCCACACTTCTCGGAGGAACCCCACAATGGCAGCCTCCACCTCATTCAGATCATCCAAACCATATTTCTCACAGGGGGAGGCCTCCAGCCAGTACAGAGGAAAGCGAGGGGAAGAACTCTCGTCTAAAAAGAAGGGATGATGACCCTCTACAGCTTGAACTTTGAAAAAATAATTTTTGAAGTCATGGAAGGATTCATCAAAAAGAGTGAAGATTCTCCGACCTTGTATAGCTCGGAAAGACACCCATTGCTGCTTATTATTTTGCCCACTGAAGAGCTTGGTCATGTGAAAGAGAAAAAAAAAATCCTCAGGGACGTCGGAAAGTCTAAATTATGGCTAATAAACTGGTAGATTTTCAGAAAACCCCAGGAGTTGGGGTGAAGTTGGGTAGGAGCAACTCGGCAGTGGCGTAGAACGGCAACCTCAAAATCAGAAAAGGGGAGAAAAATGCCCAGGCGGGTGATCATACTCTCATACATATAAAAGAAATGAGGGGCTACTTCAGAAGCCCTCCCGAAACAAACCCGATCTTTCGGACTCGAGACCACCAATTCATACTTCGGCTCATCCTCATCAGAGGTACAAAGTCTATGATGAGTATGGAGGTTGGTGATAAAATCGGTGTCGACCATAGGTTCCTCCCCTAGGACCGTGACGTCAACCCACTGGGCAAGAATTTCTACAGAAGACATTGTTTCCTAAAGGTTGACGAAAACCTACAAAGGGAAAAGAAAAAGAACAAGAACAGGGTCCCTAAGGGGGCATGGAATCAAACAGAAACCTACAAACCAACTCCTCTCTCCAAAAAAGTAAAAGCATGCAAATAGAAGTACTGTATAAAAGAGGAGAAAAAACTAACCCTTACCTGAGAAAAAGGTAGAGGAAGATGAAAGCCTTCAAATGAAGAATTTCCCACGAACAGATGAGAAGGAAATTTTGAAAAATCGCAGAAACGAAACAACGAAAGAGAGGGAAAGTATTTATAGACACGTTAGGGGCATAATGGTAAAAACGGAAAGCGGTCATTAATGAGCGCACCGTTACCAAGGTAATTAATCTCCACACGAACCTCTAACGGACGCGACGTTTGATTAGACGCGACTGTGAAAATCAAAAGTCACAAAAGTCACGTCGGCTCCGAATAATCACGTCGGTTCCCTCACAAGTCGGCTACGATCCCGAGTAGAATACTCGAACCCAAGTCTTAAAAAGAAATTGGGCTCGAGTAGGGGAACTGTTCATACCCTGGCCCAACACTAAGGCCCAGGTCCAAACGAAAAGACCCAGTCCAAAGGATTGAGCCTCACCCCACACCGACCTTCCCCTAAAGAAGTCGGTTCTCACCACGACTTGCTCTAAAGAAGTCGTGGATGAAGATTAGCTGGCAGATAAACACTCACTCAAATGAGTAACTGCCCCTAAGATCTCTCAACCCACTTCCAAGAACCATATCCCAACTTCCCTAAGATAAATGGACGGTTATCCACCTTAAAAGGTGGAACTACTTCAGCGGTGGTTATTGGCTCACCACTATACACCCCTCAGGTATCTCTAAGTCCCAATACTCTCTAGACCTGCTTATGCCCTTGCTGACTTAGGCATCGGAGTGTCTTTGTAGGTACCACCCCCATTCATTCGTATTCACAAGTCGGACGGAGGCCCTGAAGACGCGAATCCGTCCGAAGGCTTCCCTCCATAGACGATTGGGCCAACCCAGCGAGTCCAGCCCAATAATCTCCGATTACCCACTGTAACACTAATTATAATATTTTTAAAATATTTTAATCTTGTATTTAGTGTTAAATATTAAAATATAAATAAAAGTGTTAAATAATTTAGTTTTTATTTTTAGAATAAATATTTTTTTGATTTTTTATTATTTGTTTGGATAAAGCGATTTTTTATCTCTTTTTTTTTGGGATTGGAGATTTTTCATTATTTAATCATTCTTAATTAATTACTAATCATTTAAATAATTGGTTAAACCAACCCTCAACAATCAAACAATTAAAATAAATGATCTCTATAAAAAGTAATTTACTAATATATCAATAACTACTTTATCCTTTGAACGCACTCCTAATTAAAAAAAAAAAAAGAAAAAAACGAAGATTTGATAGATTAACTTATTATCCATTTATGCTAGTTAAAATGTTAAATTTGTAATTGCTTTTTTTATAATAAAAAAAATAATAGTTATGATATGGTCACCATTAATACAAATCATAACTCAGCCTCATAACCAGCCATCATCGTAACTCGTCATTTTTCGTTATTATTCGGGCCTTATGAGCTATAACTCGGCAAAATCAATATTATTATAACCGACGTCCCAAACGGTAAGGATAAAATCAGTTACCAAACCAATCATCAGAAACGGACAAAACAATCATCTAAAGATATAACGGACGAGAAAATATCTATAAAAGAGAAGGTAAAGTATCTTTTTGATTCTATTCCGAACTTGACACCATTACTGACTTAAGCATCGGAGTGCCTTTGCAGGTACACTCCACCTCCTCTGCATTGCTCACGTTCTTATACCTTACAACGAACACCAAAAGCTCGGACCCTGAAGGGACAGACGTCCAACCTTGTAGCATATAGCTCGGCTGATTTCAAGGAGTAAAAGCCGATCTATTTTCCAGGTAAGATCAATTGGCGCCCACCGTGGGGCCGAGGAAATCATATTTTTTCTTTTGGTCCCATCATTTCCATCTACATCCATGGCTGACGTACCGCCTCCTTCACTGTCCGAACTTATGCGAATGGTAGCTGAGCTACAACAAGCTAATTAGCGAATGGCTGACGAGAACCAAATAATGGCTGCTCAAATTGCTGAGCTAAATCATGCTCGGATTGAGCACAACGACTCATCGCCAACAGGCGGAAGACGAGGAACATCAGTCCCAACCGACTCATGTTTTAGAAACTGCTCGACACGAAGGGCAGCAGCCCGAAGACGAGAAAGAAGAGTCCGAGGACCCTGTAGGCCCCTTCACAGAAGAAGTAACAAACTTCGAACTGCCGAAGAGGTTCACTCTGCCGTTGACTCTCACGCCTTATGATGGACTCGGAGATCCGAGGAAGTTCCTAAAGAAATTCCGATCAATAATGATCGTCAATGGTGCATCAGATACAGTTTTATGTCGTTGTTTTCCGAATTATTTAGACGGTCCTGCACTTGATTGGTTGTGTGCTTTGCCTGCAGGTTCCATTTCGCGCTTTCATCAGTTGGCGAAGTTATTTGAAGAACATTTCGCAGGATCTGCAATATACTTGCACGATTCCGATTACCTGAACACTATCAAGCAAGGACCAAACGAAAGCTTAAAGGAATATATGACTCGCTTTACCAAGGTCGCAATCAGCATACCAGATCTCCACCCCAAGGTCCATCTGCACGCAATTAAAAGCGGCCTCCGACCCGGGAAGTTCCAGGAAACGATCGCAGTAGCAAAACCAAAGACCCTAGCAGAATTTCGAGAGAAAGCAAAAGGACAAATTGACATCGAGGAGCTCAGACAAGCTCGGAAGTCTGACAAGTCACACTTCCGTGAAGAAGATAAGAACTCAACCGTTAAGAAAAGTTTTAAACTAACACCTCGATTTGATTCTTATACGCAGTTTAACACTAAGAGGGAAGACATAATCAAGGAGATCTTGAACTCCAAACTAATTAAGCCTCCAAGAAAGGCCGGCACATACCAGGATGCAAAGAACGTGGACAAGTCAAAGTACTGCGCTTTCCACCAGAAATACGGCCACAATACCGATGATTGTGTGGTCGCCAAAGATCTCTTAGAACGACTAGCAAGACAAGGTCACCTAGACAAATACATCGGTGGTCACATCCAAAAATGCGGCCCTAGTTCCACAACAAACGACCTCTCTGAACAACACCGAGGAAAAGAGAAGGCATCTTCAGGCCAATACGAAAGACCACGAGGTATAATAAATTGTATTTTAGGAGGATATGCAGGTGGGGGATACACAAACTCGGCAAGAAAAAGGTCGTTCAGAGCAATATGCTCGGTAGAAGGACCGAAACAAGATGAAGCAATCACTAACCCACAACCAGAAGTCACTTTCACACAGGCCGACTTTAACTCCAATATACAAATCTGGACGACCCTGTGGTAATCACCCTCCAGATAGGGGATCTATTAGTGAAAAAAGTACTCTTGGATCCCGGGAGCAGTGCCGATGTTCTGTTTTATTCCACATTTCAAAAGATGAAGCTCAGCGACAACGTGTTACAGTCAACAGGAGGAGACCTGGTCGGCTTCTCAGGAGAACGAGTTCCAATACTCGGATCAGTGTGGTTACAAACCACACTGGGTGAGCAACCTCTTTCAAAAACTAATGATATTCAATATTTAGTAGTCGATTGTTTCAGTCCATATAACATTATTCTCGGCCGACCTTTTTTAAATAAGTTCGGCGCCATTGTATCTACAGTTTATCTCTGTGTAAAGTTTCCTCTGCAGGAAAACCAGGTTGGAACAATTCATGGCAACCATAAAGAGGCACGGCAATGTTACAACATCAGCATGAAATTCCAAAATCGCTCCACGCAACAAGTCAACAACGTCGGCCTGAACCAAAAGGAGCACACGCTAGCCGAACTGGACCCAAGAGCTGATTTCCTCGATCGCCCAAAACCCTCTGATGAACTACAAAAAGTGTATTTCAACAATAACCCTAATAAATTCACGTATGTAGGTACCTCACCAATGCATTTGAGTTGCAAGCAATAACAACCTTCCTGCAAGAACATGCCGACCTTTTCGCATGGACACCATCAGACATGCCCGGAATCGATCCACACATTATCAGTCATAAACTAGCAATAAACTCGGCAGTCCGACCAGTACAACAGAAGAAACGAAAACTCGACGAGGAAAAGAGGAGAGCATCATTAGAAGAAACACAAAAGCTCATCAACGCCGAATTTATCAAGGAGATCAGATTCACTACATGGCTAGCCAATGTCGTAATGGTAAGAAAACAAAACGGTAAGTGGCGCATGTGCGTCGATTTCACCGATCTAAACAAAGCATGCCCAAAGGATTCTTACCCCCTACCATCCATAGACTCTTTAGTAGACAATGCATCAGGCTATGCTACTTTAAGTTTTATGGATGCGTATTCAGGGTATAATCAAATATTAATGCACCCCTCCGATCAAGATAAAACAGCTTTTATCACTGATTTCGGTAACTATTGTTATAAAGTTATGCCATTTGGATTAAAGAACGCAGGTGCAACTTACCAACGCCTTATGGATAAAGTGTTCGCCAAACAAATCGGCAGAAATATCGAAGTTTATGTCGATGATATGGTCGCCAAAACGAAAACTGGACATAATCACATCAGCGACCTTACAGAAATATTCGGCCAGATCCGCCAGTACAACATGCGCCTCAACCCCGAGAAATGTGCCTTCGCCGTTTAAGGGGGTAAGTTTTTAGGTTTTTTACTAACATGCAGGGGAATAGAGGCAAATCCAGACAAATGCCGAGCAGTGCTGGAAATGGCCAGCCTTAAAACAGTCAAGGAAGTTCAATGCCTAACAGGACGACTCGCTGCACTTTCCAGATTTGTTCCTTGCCTTGCTTCAACTTCTGTTCCTTTTTTCCAAACAATTAAAAAGAAAAATAAATTCGAGTGGAACGACGATTGTGAGAAGGCCTTTTCAAAATTAAAAACAACACTCTCACAACCGCCGATTCTACAAAAACCCCTACAAGGGGAAGATTTATTTCTATATCTGTCAGTTACTGATTGGGCGATAAGTTCAGCCCTTGTTACAGAGAGAAACAAAGTTCAGCATCCAGTGTACTTTATTAGCAAAACTCTCCAGCAGGCCGAACTCAATTATCCAAGGATCGAGAAGCTCGCGTTAGCATTTATATTTTCGGCGCGACGTCTCCGACCTTACTTCCAGAGCCACGTTATCCATGTCAGAACCGATCACCCATTAAGACAAGTGCTACACAAACCAGAAATTGCAGGACGACTAATAAAATGGGCAGTCGAACTATTCGAGTTCGACATAAGATACCACTCCAGAGGACCTATCAAGTCACAATTCCTGGCGGATTTCATTGCCGAGCTTACAATACCATCCGAGGAAGATCATGCAAAACAATGGATTTTATACGTGGACGGCTCTTCGAATCACGGAGGCTGTGGTGCAGGAATTCGTCTCGAAGCCGAAGATGGATTCATCTTGGAACACTCAATACACTTAGCTTTCAAAGCAAGCAACAACCAATCCGAGTATGAGGCATTACTCGCCGGACTCAGACTCTGCTTAGATCTTCAAATATCAACGATCAAGGTATATTGTGATTCCTTGTTAGTCGTACAGCAGGTAAATGACCTCTTTCAGGTAAAAGATCCTCTACTCTCTAAATACTTGCTATTAGTAAAGAAATTATCACAGAAATTTGTCAAATTTGAAATAGAACATATACCACGTGAACAAAATCAGAGAGCAGATCTCTTATCTAAGCTCGGCAGTACTCAGTCCAAACTATCTACACTACAACAGTTCACAATAACATCACCCACTGTTACTCTGATAAACGTGTTAAGTGTTTCACAGGTAACAGATTGGAGGAACGACTTCATACACTATCTAGAAACAGGTGTTGTACGAGAAGGGGTCGAAAACAATAAAAAGTTTCGACGGCAAGCATCCTCCTTCACAATCCTCAATGGAGAACTGTATCGAAGAGGTTATACTCGGCCCCTACTCAAGTGTCTCAACAAATCCGAATCCGACATAGCTTTAGCCAAGGCACATGAAGGAATCTGCGGCACCCATACAGGAGCTCGGAGCTTAGCATCAAAGATCCTTCGAGCTGGGGTTTTCTGGCCGACTTTGCACCAGGACAGCCAACAGAAAATCAGGTCATGCAACAATTGCCAAATACATGCACCACTGATACACATACCTGCCAAACAGTTACATCACTCGGACATTAGTTGGCCATTTAACCAATGGGGTCTAGATATACTCGGGCCATTCCCTACGGCACCGGGCCAGGTAAAATTTCTTATTGTCGGCATTGATTATTTCTCCAAATGGGTGGAGGCCCAACCTTTAGCGAAAATAACATCACAACAAATTATTACATTTGTTTGGAAAAACATTATTTGCCGTTTTGGCATACCTAAGCATATTACAACTGACAATGGTCACCAGTTCGCCGATCAGAAATTCCAAACTTTTTTGCAGAATCTAAAAATAAAGCAACATTTCGCCTCTGTCGAACATCCTCAAACGAACGGACTAGCTGAGGCTGCAAACAAGGTCATCTTACATGCACTAAAGAAGAAACTAGATGACGCCAAAGGACTCTGGGCCGAGCTAATACCCGAAGTCCTTTGGGGATACAACACCACCCCACAAACATCAACAAAGGAGACGCCGTTCCGATTGGTATATGGCTCAGAGGCCATGATACCACTGGAGATCTCCCAGAACTCTATCCGAACTTATATCACCAATCAAGACGAAGCTCGGAGATCCGAGCTCGACGTCATCGAAGAAGTCAGAGAAATTGCCACATTGAGGCAACGCGCAGCGCAGCAAGCAATAGCTCGACAATACAACAAGACGGTCAGAAACAGATCCTTCGTCGCAGGAGATTTAGTCCTCCGCAAAACAGAAACTGCTCGGAAACCACCAACACATGGAAAGCTCGCAGCCAATTGGGATGGCCCATACCGAGTATCCAAAGCACTCGGCCAAGGAGCATACAAACTAGAGTCACTAGATGGAAAAATCTTGCCTAACACATGGAACGTGTCTTCCTTAAAGAAATATTATAGTTAAAAAGACAGGGACATGCTTGTACTCTTTTTTCTACTACCAAGATTTTATCCCAAAGGGTTTTGCTTGGAGAGGTTTTAACGAAGCTAGCCTACCTGCACCTTTGTATGTAAAAGGTTCAAATATAAATGAGACGAACAATGTCTCATCTTTGCTACTCTATCAAATTGATCTTATCAATCTATCCATACAGCTCGGACAAATACCACTACTCGTCTAAGCTACAAATCAAATAACATACTCAAACCAGAAAAACCAATAAACTCGGAAAAACATCCGAAAATCACAAACAACTTTTATAAAGAGCACCAAATTAAACATTCAAACAAGTCAATCTAACAAAAGTTCAAAAAACAAGAGCCATACTGTTATCAACTTACAATACACATTCAAATTAAACATATACAAAACAAGTTCAAAAGAAATTTTTCTAAACGTTGTCAGCCCCATCCTCTGCATCCCCATCATCTTCAATAAGCTGACCATCTCGAACTATCTTCCTTGGATCCATGCCAGAAATATCGGCATCCGGAACCAAAAACTTGACCTGCAACCTTGCCCTTTCAAAACCTTCAACAAACGAATCCAAAATCCCATCCGCCTTTTTCTTCTCCATATCCTTAAACTGAGCAGTCACTTCAATCAGACGACTTTGCACATTCACCAAATCGCTTTCCTTTTTCTTCAAATCCTCAACATCCTTAGAATAACTCTCCTTAGTCTCTTTCAGCATCTTCTCGGTCTCAGTCAGACGAGCTTGAAGCTCAGCAGCAAGACTCTTACACTTAACCAACTCCTCCTTCAAAACAGAAACCTCCCCCTTTTTAGAAGCAACCCCCTTATATTTCAACTCCTGACTTCGCCCAAGACTTGCAAGGCACAGCCCAACAACCTAGAAAGCAAAATAAACTCATAAGACTACCAAAGGAAAAATAAGGTAAAATCAGTAACTTATTACCTGCATATATTGACCAATGGCCATATCCCCGACCTCCTTTGCAAGAGTCACATCCGCAGACGATTGACAATACTCGTCCACAACAGCCATGTAAGGATACTCTTTTCCCCACACCGAAAATGCCTCGCTCTCTTCAGAAACTTCGTGAAGCCTTTTTTGATTTCCCATAAAGGCCTGTATCTCTTCCAGAGGGACAGCTAACTCTTTTTCATCAGAATCATCTGATAGCTCCACAAGGTCGGATTTCTTTCTCTTCTTCACAATCACCTTCCTCCGCCCTTGACGAGGCTGCAAAACCTCGCCAGTCCCAACAACCTTCTCGGCATTTGATGACGATACCTCCTTCTCAAGATTCTTATTCTTGAACCGCATCCTCAGAGATGCAGCAGAAACGCCCGGATACTTTCCACCTACAACAACCAATTCATGTTAGATTTCTTAGAAAAAAAAAAGGGGGGCGAACATTAATGTAAACCCTAGAAACTCACCTAAATACTCTACAACAGCAACTTTATCATCCTCCCACTTCAGCAACTCATACATCAATATCAAATTTTTCCGATCAACATTCTCCACCAAAAACTCTATCAGACACTCATTCCTCGGCGATATCACCTCTGGGCCGAGTATATTTTGCGGCTCCGAGCACCAAAAGAGAGGAAATTTCTCAGCAAGATTTTCATCAATAAAAAACGGGAAATCCTCCTCTGAACTCCTGACCTTAAAATACATCTCTTTGAAGTCTTTAAAAGAAGACTTGTAAAGTTTGAAAATCCCAAATCCCGAAGTACTATTGAAGTTCACCCACCCCCCTTCCAAACCCCTTTAGCTTGAAATAAAGAAAAGAATAAATCCACAGACGGCACTTCCTCTAGATATTCCATCAAAACTTCAAAGGATCTCAGGAAAGCCCACCCATTAGGATGAAGCTGTGAAGGAGCACAGTTGAGCTGCTTAAGAATCTGACACTCAAACTCAGTAAACGGAAGCCTAACCCGCAACTCTTCAAGCACACAACTGTGCATGTAGAAGAACCCAAACCCCCACTCTCGGTGATAAATCCTATCATTAACACTACATGGTAACAATTCCACCTTCACCCCAGAGCCCGCCCTCACTATTCTATTCACATCCACCTCCTTCACCGCCGCATCATCAGAAAACAGTGAAACTCGTGATTTAACATCTTCCCCCACCCAATCATAAGACCAATCCACCTTATCCTTTTTCTCTTTCTCAAAACCCATTAGAGTCAAAGACAGTAGCAGAAAGAAGAAAGAAAAAAGAAAACGCAGATATGGATCAGAACCAGAAAAGAAGACTCATACCTCTCTTGCTCATTCTTCAAAGAAGCAAGCATATAACAAACAGCCAACAAAAACCAACGAAAAATCTGAAGGGATTCAAGTAATTAAAGGGACAGAAAGTTCCAAATAATAACCCCCACTCCCAAAGCCACATCAAACAGTGAACCCAACATTGGGAATCAGCAAACTTAAATGCAACCATCATTCTTTCTCTTTCATCAGAAAATAACGGACACGACTCCCCACGTACCCAAAATTCAAAACGCTTAACCATCTTTTAATGAAGTAAGTTGATCTGGGGGCTCATCCACTAACCCACGCAAGCCGAGTTATAACTCATCAAAAACAAAGCTCAACCTGCTTCATTAAAATCCTCCTCAGGCTAAGCTTGGGGGCT
>NC_029793.2:126889416-126899517 GCF_000816755.2 Arachis ipaensis | reverse complement strand
AGTACTATTGAAGTTCACCCACCCCCCCTTCCAAATCCCTTTAGCTTGAAATAAAGAAAAGAATAAATCCACAGACGGCACTTCCTCTAGATATTCCATCAAAACTTCAAAGGATCTCAGGAAAGCCCACCCATTAGGATGAAGCTGTGAAGGAGCACAGTTGAGCTGCTTAAGAATCTGACACTCAAACTCAGTAAACGGAAGCCTAACCCGCAACTCTTCAAGCACACAACTGTGCATGTAGAAGAACCCAAACCCCGACTCTCGGTGATAAATCCTATCATTAACACTACATGGTAACAATTCCACCTTCACCCCAGAGCCCGCCCTCACTATTCTATTCACATCCACCTCCTTCACCGCCGCATCATCAGAAAACAGTGAAACTCGTGATTTAACATCTTCCCCCACCCAATCATAAGACCAATCCACCTTATCCTTTTTCTCTTTCTCAAAACCCATTAGCGTCACAGACAGTATCAGAATAACAGAAAGAAGAAGAAAGAGAGAAGAAAATGCAGAAATGGATCAGAAACAGGAAAGGAGACTCATACCTCTCTTACTCATTCTTCAAAGAAGCAAGCATATAACAAACAGCCAACAAAAACCAACGAAAAATCTGAAGGGATTCAAGTAATTAAAGGGACAGAAAGTTCCAAATAATAACCCCCCACTCCCAAAGCCACATCAAACAGTGAACCCAACATTGGGAATCAGCAAACTTAAATGCAACCATCATTGTTTCTCTTTCATCAGAAAATAACGGACATGACTCTCCACGTACCCAAAATTCAAAACGCTTAACCATCTTTTAATGAAGTAAGTTGATCTGGGGGCTCATCCACTAACCCACGCAAGCCGAGTTATAACTCATCAAAAACAAAGCTCAACCTGCTTCATTAAAATCCTCCTCAGGCTAAGCTTGGGGGCTGTGATATGGTCACCATTAATACAAATCATAACTCAGCCTCATAACCAGCCATCATCATAGCTCGTCATTTTCCGTTATTATTCGGCCCTTATGAGCTATAACTCGGCAAAATCAATATTATTATAACCGACGTCCCAAACGGTAAGGATAAAATCGGTTACCAAACCAATCATCAGAAACGGACAAAACAATCATCTAAAGATACAACGGACGAGAAAATATCTATAAAAGAGAAGGTAAAGTATCTTTTTGATTCTATTCCGAACTTGACACCATTACTGACTTAAGTATCGGAGTGCCTTTGTAGGTACACTCCACCTCCTCTGCATTGCTCACGTTCTTATACCTTACAATGAACACCAAAAGCTCGGACCCTGAAGGGACAGACGTCCAACCTTGTAGCATATAGCTCGGTTGATTTCAAGGAGTAAAAGCCGATCTATTTTCCAGGCAAGATCAAGTTAGATTTATGAGATACCAAAAATACCTTACATAAAAGTTAATATACCAAAAATGTCCCTAGCTTATCTAAAATAAAAAAACTAAAGTCTAAAACCATTCTCTCTCTGTTTCCCGCTTGTTTGTTCCACAGCCACCAACTGCCAAGTGAGCGTCCCCGCTCTTCTCCCGCCCATAGTTATCAAACTCGGTTCGATCTGGTCGATTCGATCTAAAATCCGGTTACTTAATTGAATCGAGTCCCTCCTTAAATTGGACAAGTAATGAACTCGGTAAAAATTGGTCTGATGACCGGTTTTTATTAAAATCGGTGACCTGACCGATTAATTTAATCCGATCCGGGTCATGCTTTTTTTTTTTAATTATATAAATGCCTGAAATGGGGCGTCGTTTAACTCCTCCTGTCCTCCACCCCTGTTGATTTGCATGAACCGTAATGGCTAATGTCCCTAATCTGAATGGAATTGGAACCCCCCTAACCCCCAGCCAGCCTTGTGTCTCTTCTCTCTCGAGCTCGACAGTCCATCACTCACGGCGGCTCACGGCGGCTCACGGCGGCTCACGGCGGCTCACGGCGTCACCTTCCCTTCGTTACTCACTCCTCGCTCCCCTCAACTCGTCGGTCGTCACTCTTAGTCTCTCACGGCCTTACCTCGTCGCGCTCTCGGTCTCTCCCCTCGTCCCCTCACCTCGGTCGTCGTCGCGGTCCCGTGCACCTGCGCTCGCTTCGCCGGCGGCAGAAGCAGACGAAACCGCATCTGGTCCCTCGGGTGGTGGTGGTCGTCGTCTTCTTGCTTCTCAAGGTCTCTGTCTCGCACCTGGTCTCGATCTCTCCCTTCCCTGCGCTCTTCGTCACCGGTAGTAGAGGCAACAGATCCCGGTGGGCTGATCTTCGTTGCCATCTGCTTCTCCATCGCCGTCAACTTCCTTCGTGCAACCCGATTTGGTGAGTTTCCCCTGGTCTTTCTGTTTCAATTTTGGTGCTGCATCACTGCACTTTGATTTTGTTGCTGTGAGTAATTTGTTGCTGAAAGTTGAATGTGTTGCTGAAATTTGTTACTGATTATCATGAACCTTGAATTTGTTGTTGACTTGCCAAAATAATCACTTAGCTTAAGTTTGCCGGTTGCCGAAAATCATTACTGAGTTTATTGAACCTTGAATTTGGTGCTGTTTTGCTGAATAATCACTTTGTTAAGTTTTGCTTCATCTCTTTGCCCAGGTGAGTTTCATCTTTGGCCTTGTTATTCCTCTTTCAATTTCATTGCTGTAAATTATTAGTACATCTTGAATTTATTGTTGAAAGTTGAGTTTGTTGCTGAAATTAGGATTAGCTAATGTTAATTTGCTGTAAATCATATTTGGAGAATTGGAGTTTTTTTGTTGCTCCCTGAAAGTTATCATAGTTTATGTTTCTGTTGCTGCCTAAAAGTTTTCATAGTTATCATAGCTGATTTTGTTGCTAGAACTCTAAAAGTAGAATTTGTTGTCAGCTGTAAGTTGAATTTGATGCTGAACATATCATAAATATGGTTGTTGCTGAAAGTAGAATTTGTTGCTGGATAACTGAGTTGAGTTGAATTTGTTACTGAACCTTGTTGTTGTGTTGCTTAAAAAATGCTAAATCTTTTGTTGCTGTATGTTAAGGGATAAAAGATAAGAGAGTTGGTCTCTACCATCAATTTTTGCCCCCTTCGGACTTTTGTCAACCTTAAACCCTAAATGTGAAATGCTATCATTTAGAATATGAAATTTTGTATTGAATTGTTTGTGGTGCAGTAGAGACTAGAGATGCTGATGCAGTTTGTCAAATAATTTGATAGGATCAATTTGGAAGCTGTGGTATTCAATTTGTAATCATGGATTGTCATGCTATTAATATTGTATAAATTTTTTATGTAATATGATTTTGTATCAATTATACAGTCCGCACAATGATGAAAAAAAAACTGATTTATACATTGGTTATTGATTTGATTTTGATTATATCATGCTGTTTAAAAAATAATTGTGTGTGTAACTATTAAAATATAATGTTTTATTTCATTTAAATAGTCATTCCAAATTATATAATTGAATCGATTCCATTAGTATACTAGTTCCTAACATCAGAATTTAATTTTCTCACGTATTCAACTTTCCAAACACTGTCAGTTAGTTCTTCAAATTGCTTGGTTATGTCATTGTCTCTTAACTATTTTCACTTGAATATCATCGCATTCAAATCAATATCGTAACTTTATCATTTCTATACCCGATTTTCCATTTTGTCAAATTGAAGGAATTTTCTACCATAATGGAGGAGACTGAAGCTTGTGCAAACCACAGCCCGCTCGTTCTGTTAAAGCAAGGTGCTGAAGCTGTAAGTGCTAATATACGTCAATGTCATATTGTCAACTTCCTTTATATGAATTTTCAAAAACCCATCCATGTCTGATATAGTTGACTTGCTTTTTGTTCTGTTGATTTTAATCATTCTTTGTAGAGGGTTTTTGAGTCCAATTTTGTGGGGAGGAGGTCTGTTATCAAGGAACGCTTCTCAAAGAAGTATAGGCATCCAACTTTGGATACTAAGCTTACCCTTAGGCGCTTAAATGCTGTGAGTATCACAATAGTTTCATTATTTTCTGTTTATGTTTATTATGATGCCCCGGAATTCAATGACTTGGTTTAATTCATGTAACTGATGCCATATGGTGAGAAAAGGTTTAGTTGTATTACTATTTTCTGTGCTTTTTGAATTATTTTGACATGCTATCCTTTTACCAATCAAATCAATTTGTTTGAACAGGAGGCTAGGTGCATGACCAAAGCGAGAAAGCTTGGGGTTTGCACTCCTGCACTCTATGCCGTGGATACTGTCTTGAACACTTTAACTTTTGAGTATGTTGAGGGCCCTTCCCTCAAAGAAGTACTTCTTGAATTTGGGTTGAAAGGTGTTGTTGAAGAGTGGCTTGATGATATTGCTTCCCAAGTTGGTGATGCAATTGGTAAATTGCATGATGGTGGCCTTATTCATGGTGACTTAACAACATCAAATATGTTGCTGAAGAGTGGTACCAATCAATTGGTGAGTTGTTTTAACTGTCATCTCATTAGGACTATTGTTATTTGTAGACTCAAATTATGTAATTATGGAAAATATCATAAAACTGATAAAACATAACTCAACTGTGTTTTTATGCAGGTCCTAATTGACTTTGGATTGAGCTTCACTTCAACTCTACCAGAAGATAAAGCTGTTGATTTGTATGTTCTGGAAAGAGCTCTTCTTTCAATGCATTCATCATGTGGGAATGTGGTAATTCATTATGCCCTTTTTCAATAATCCTAACTTGTATGCGCATATGCTGCAGATTAGAAGTGCCATTGTTTGTGTTTGATGTGCTTCAAACAAAATGGTGCTGTTAGAAATATTTCCAGTTGTGAATTGTGATTGCAGGCTTATTATATAGCTTTATGAGAACTATAAGAGTGCCCACACAACAATGTCTATTAGAATTTCTAATGAGTCATCACTAGTTTCAACCTTGGGGTTTTTATTTATTTATTTATTTTTAAATTCTTAAATTGTATTTGGCTTCTAAAGAGTCTGTGACATATATTGATAATATATATTACTAGTTGGGTTGTAGCTCCGAATGTGAGATATGAACTGAAACCAAGAAAAAATAATAATGCCTGGGCAGCTAGGTCAATGCATTAGTCCAAGTACTGCTTAATCTCCTTCTAGAATGACTGCCTCTCATCGATTACTTGCACAAGAGTGTGTAACCCTGACTTGGCAATTAAAACTAAAGCCTAATTTATGATTAGCATGATAATTAACCGAGTTCAAACATGCGGAGATGGTGAGACATTCCCAAGATGCTCATGCTAGCTGAGTCAAGATTTCCAATGAGGGACTATAGATTGTTATTCTGTTCTAATATATAGCTTGTTTTATGCTGATCTAATATTCTCTGTGCTTGGTTTCTTTTATTGAAAAAAAAAAATGCTTTCTGCTTCATCAAACAGAGGCAACAAACAATATTGATTTCTCACTTAGTACGATACCATAATCTTCCTTGACAGATGGATCGAATACTTGCTGCATACCGCAAGTCATCAAAGCAGTGGTCATCCACATTGAATAAACTTGCTCAAGGTATCAACTTCCCTCTTGTTTGAAATTTAGATTTTTCCCCCCTTTCCTCTTTCTTTTCAAGAAATGTTACTTATATTCACACTTAACAATTTTATTGTAGTGCGACAAAGAGGGCGAAAGAAGACCATGGTTGGATGATTCTTTTCCAATAATAGTTTCCTTGCTGCAGTAAAAAAAATATGTTTTAGCAATGTAATGAATGTTACTAATGTAATTCTCTTCTGAACATAATGTATTAGACTAGAAGTGTAAGTTATTAGGTGAAGGCTCAGAAATGGTATCATTATTATATTATCTCTGTAACATTTTCCATCTTCACTATGAACATATCCACGTTGTTTGGAATAGAAATTCAAAGTTACATTGTACTTTTAGTTGCCATCCGCTTGAATGCCTAAACACACCCAACTAAAAAGTCCAAACCATTTTAAGAATGGTACTGACTGATTTAAAGAAACTTGTGAGCATCGTTTGATCATGTGGCGAACTAGCTACAGTTCTACACTGATATGAAGTATTTTGTGTGCACTGATTGTGTATACGTATTCTTCTTTCCACACTGTTTTGGTGTTACACATCTAGATGTGAAAAATGATTTGGCTCACCTCTTGTTTAAGATCTTACAATTTATCATCTTTTGCAACTTAGCCCTTGTTCTCTAAAATGATCATTTTATCTTTATACTTATTAAAATTTACATTATTAATCTCAACCTCCATTTGACTAGAATTACCCTCTACGGACTTATTTGAGTTTTAGATCATTTCAAATAAGCCAACTTTTGTATTTTACATCAAAGACCTCAAACTCTTCTAAAATTACAATTTTGTCCTAATAGCTTAACTCATACTAGTTTTATGTTATTTACAATTTGACCCCTAATCATTAAATAATTCTTAAATAAGCCATGTTTCATCAAATTCATCAAGAATTTACACATAACTTTAAATGATCATTCAATCATCATCAGTCACACAATTTCACTTTCAATTTATCAATACATCCATAAATCAACAATCAGCCAACGAGCTATAACTTAAATGACATATCTGCCGGAATTGTTGTAGTGATTTTATAGGAGCATTATTATGTTGTTTGTACTTGAAGAAGTCATCAATGGAGGAGGTGCATTAGCATAGCTTCCGAGATACTTAGACTTAGTTTGGTAAAGCTTTTACTTTTCAAAAAGTAGCTTATAAAAGTTAACTTTTAAAAAATGGCTTTTTAAAAATTGTAGCATTTATGTTTGGTAAATTAAATAAAAAATAGTTTTTAATAAACACAAGCAACATCAATTACGTTTGGTAAAATAGTTTTTAAAATTTAAAAATACTATAATAGCCATAAATGTAAGCATTAAATTTAAAAATTAGTTAACATACGAGGTTATATTAGATTTTTAAATTTTGAAAAGCAAAAACTAACTTTGAAAAGCTCTATTTTAGATACTTTCAAAAGTACCCGATTTTTTTAAAACTGCAAGCACAAGCACATGGTCATTTTAATTTACCAAATACAAAATGAGGAGCTTGAGCTTTTAAAAAGCACAAACACCTTTTTAAAAGTTTTACCAAACCAAACCTTAAAAGGACACCCTCTCAACTAAGATATAAAGTTCCCTTTTATATAAAACAGCTTTCTATAAATGGAAAATTTTGTTAATACTCAATAAAACCAGTTAAAATAAAACTCTAAAAAAGATGATAAATCAATACTAGCCAATATATATTATTCCTTTCTTCTCTTGATAAATTCATCAACATACATTATTCCCTTGCCTTTGTAGTCGTCTGGCGGCTTGATACTCCGGACAGTGCCGGCGAAATGGTTCACCCTTCCCTTGTCTATTCCTCGAACCGCCGGAGGCACGCTGAGTTGAAGCTCATGACTGTATCCTAACTTGAGGAACAATTGAGACCCTGCATCCTCTGCTCTGGCTTTGTATCCTACACCAACTATCTTAAGAATCCGAAAGAAGTTTGCCGGAGAACAAAATGAGTTTAATAGAATCTAGCAGCTCAAAGTTCAATCAATGAATTCAAGACAACAATAATGTGCATGCATGTAAGTTACCATATGATTTGAAATAGATGTAACTGTTCATGTTGCATAAACATATTACATGTAACCATATTTTATATTAGAATAAATGAACAGAGAATTAAGAACTCACTTTTGAGATAAAGAAAATTATTATCTAGAAATCAAGAGGATTTAGTACCCTATGCTCAATCATACATAAACTAGGAATGGAAATGGGTACTTTAACATTAATACAAGTGCTCATATAAAAATTTATGATAAAAATAAGGTCAAACGAAACTAAAGAACAAAAATGAAAAATCAACCAACCAAATAATATGATCACATATGAATCTATCTATGATTATACTGCATCTTCAATAAAGAAAACAACTTGAGATTACCCAAGTGCAAAAAAGGATCCAGAGAGTGAAAAGGGATACTTCCAAATTCCAATTTGGTTATGGTACCAAAGTTTGAAGAAGCTAAGGAAGCGTAATCAGAGTCACTGGTCACTGGACACATCATCATACCGTACAAACATGAGGAATTAGATTTTTATTGTTGGTCATTGGATTATACAGGGACAAAGTTTAGCTATGAATTATTGGCCAACAAACTATAACTCAAATAGCATAGTCTCTTTTTTTCTATCTAGAGGTTTTGAGTTTGAGTCCCACCAACACCAATTACAACCGATAGTAAAAATTTTCTAACTGTTGAGAAATATGTGGGTGTATTATGTGGTAATTAAAATTAAAAATTGTTTAATTCATCTGACCAGAAAAAAAAAAAAAACAAAAACCAAAAAATCAAGCACAAACCCCATACCAAAAATAAAACGCATACCAAAAACAAGACAAACTGAAAAATAAAAATAAAAGATACATAAAAAAAAAATCAAAGTAGCATCTAAAATTCCAAATAAACCAACTTGGTGAAAAAAAAATTAACAAACTAATTTTGACTGATCTAGTGATTAATTCACTAATTTGCTTAACAATTTTATTAGGTAAACAACAAAAATTGTAAATAATGTGAACAATGGACTACATTCTAGATTAATTAAGAAAATAACATCCAATATAATTACCTCATCTTATTTTCAATTTCACTTTTCCATTTTATCTTTTTTTCTAACCTAAATCCCGTTTTCACCTACCCCTAACGTTAATCTTGTTTTATCACCACATCACCTCACCCCCGCCCTCCCTATCGCTGGAAATGAAGCTTCCCAGTGCCGTCGTCGCTAACCCGCCAAGGAGAATTGCAGTTCTTCTGTTGCTCGGACACTGCATCATTGCCGCTGGGTCACCGCCGCACAGTTGCGTCTTCTCTCCATCCTTCGCACACCACTGCTTTTCGAAGCCCACGAAGTGACGTTGCACCGTCATCGAGCTAGAGGCTTTGTTTTGCCACTGCTCCAATATTACACTTCTACCCTTGCTTCCATGCCGCTGCGTCGAGTCTTCGCCACTTCCATCGCGTGCTGCTTTGCTTCGTTCAGCCAAATGTTATGACCCAAATAAATATCCACATCTTAGTAAAAAGAACCATCCGCATACATAGTAAAATGAACATCCGCCTTAGTTGATAAGAGACAACTAACAAATTTACCAAAATACTACCCATGCACCATGTTTAAATGGCATAACTCAAATCCAACTTGAATTCAAGCAAAATTAAACGAAATATAATCCAAACCACATAACAAAAGAAACATGCGGAGCATGTGCATGTAAAATCAAGAAAATCAACTAAAATATTATATTTTACCCAAATAAACATCCACTTTAGAATGAAAAGATTCATCCGCATACACAGTAAAATGAACATCTGACTTAGTTGATAAAAAACAAATAACGAGACAAAAACTGCGGAGGGCATATCGGGGTCGCAATACAGCAACGGCGACGGTGACATAGCGTCAGCATTGCGAGAGAGCGGTTGTGGCAACTGCACGTGTAACGCGATACAACGGCACTCACGGCCAAGCACGCATCTCGCAGACGGACAGACACCCCGCGACGGCTTTCCTTTCGGTGGCAGCGAAGATCTGCGTAGGCGGATCGGCGGCGCATTGTGGATGCCTAGTAGTAGAGGTCTGAATAGCAGGTGGTTAGAAGAAACAGGAGGACAGTACGAAGACACGGAAGGTGACGTCGTTTGGAAAAAATGATTCAAAAATAAAAAAATTTAAAATTATTATTAAATTTAATTAATTTAAAATTTGATTTTTAAAATTAAAATTAACTTTTTTTAATCTATTATTTAGGTAATATCAATAATCAAGTAAACATATGACAAAATTGATTTTATTAATATTTAAAATGGTTTTAATTATATTATTTTTTAAAATAAAAGTGTTTTCATCGATAAATCTACGTTAAAAAAAATGTAATAAAGAGTTAAGTCATACGTTTCTGATTAAATAATATCTAGCTTTTAAATAAATTCTCAAATAGCAACCAGTATGACATATATATTTTACTCTAAACTTAAAGATTATGAACAAATTCTCTTGTTGTAAAAAAAGACTTGT
>NC_029793.2:126864077-126889391 GCF_000816755.2 Arachis ipaensis | reverse complement strand
ATTTTTAAGTAATTTTTTAAATAAAAATATTATTTATATATTAAAATTAATCATTAATATATTTGTATATAAAAATATATATAATTTAATTTATTTTTAATATATTTTTATATTTTAATATATATTTTATATACTAATAGACTAATTTTAATAATCGATTTTAGTGTATATATCTTTTCTTCAAAAGACCTTTTAGCTAGATCCAAAAATAATTAACTGACAATTTTCGTTCCCTTTCGTCCCTTCCATGATTGAATTGGAGGATATTCAGTGATACTTGCATCGTTGCACGTGCATGCAACAAAGTTATCATCATCATACACTCACTCACTCTGTTCCAAACAACAACACAAGAAAAAGATCTCCATGTCTATGAAATGATCCTCTCTTATCATTGATTTAACAAAACAATGCTTCTCTTAGCTACTTCTTCTCTCTTTCTTCCTTCTCCTTTCAAGCTTCACCGCTACCTCAATCCTTCTTCTTCTTCTTCTTCTCACTTGATTCCCTTCTCTTCTTCCCTTTCGAAAATCATAACCCCACTTCACTCGCACACCCCAAAACCACAACCCTCACCCCTTTTCTGCTCATCATCTCCTTCTCTGCAACAACAATCTCTTTCATTTTCTCAGGTTTTGTTTTTATCCATTTCAACATCTTCAATTGGTTTCTTAGCTTTCCGACAAAAACTTCACGCTAACCGTTTATTTTACAATGAAATGATGATTCAGATGCAGAATGATAGCTTGTTGTACTCCAGAGCTTATTGGGTCACTGAATCCATCATTGCTTGGAACATTGACATTGTTGAAAACGGTTTTTGTTCCTTACTTACTAGCAAGGATGCTTCTTTCACCATTTCAGATAATCAAATTCAAGGTTCTAATTTCCCTTAACAAAGCTTTCTAATTCCTTGTGCCCTTTGGATTGATATTAAGTGAAAAATGTATTGACTCAATTGTGGTGCTAATTTGCAGGTGAGGATGTGAAAATTAAGCTTCAAGAGGATAGGTCTGGCCTTCCTGCAAAGGTAATAGATAGACCTCTTTTTGAATTTGTATCATCTTGTAAGGCTTTTCAAATATCTACCATTGCCAAATGGAACTGGGGTTGATTGATATATGTCCCATTGTTCTTGACAATGTGGTGGCTTATGAGCTTTTAGGTGGTGGAGAAATTCCCACATATTCGAGGTTACAAAGCTTTCAAATTGCCACCGGATTCGGATGTCAAATCTCTTCTTAAATCCCAATTAGCTGTTGCTGTTTATGATTGTAAGTCCTTCTTTTGCATTAGAATAATAGAATGTTGAAATGCATCAACTAGTTATGCAAATAAATGTACTTTTGATTAGACCCTTTATTAGTATAGCTTAGCTTTCTTTGTCTCAATGTGGGAAGAAAGGGTATCTTGTGTAATGTGTTCATAGGTGAGTAATGAATTTCCTTTCTTCATTTTTCGCAGCTGATGAGAAATGCAGGAACTGTACTGGTTTGCAGTTACCTGGTGTCTTAGATGAGCTTTTCTCGTATAACGGTCCGCTTGGTGCGCTTTACTCAGATGAAGCTGTGTCACTTTCCTTATGGGCACCTACTGCTCAAGTATATTATCTTTTAATAAATAAGAAATGTAATTTTGTTTCTCTCTAAAACCTTATCTGCATACTGAGGTATATCTTTCTAAATTTGCCCATATAAAACAGGCAGTAAATGCTCACATCTATAAGTATCCATCAGGAGATGATCCGATAGAAGTTGTTTGCCTTGAAGAGGAAGATGGTGTCTGGAGAATAAAAGGACCAAAAAGTTGGGAAGGGTGTTATTATGTTTATGAAGTATGTGTTTACCATCCTAGCACCTTACGGGTTGAAAAATGCTATGCAAATGATCCATATGCTAGAGGGTATGCTTTTATTCGTGCCAGTTTGCCATCAATCATCTTTTGTGTTATTTCTTTGCTCTAGATTCTTGTATTAACAAGTGCAATTTAGAGATACCAATTTTATGTCATTCAATATGAAGTTGAATTTCCGTGATGTTCTAGTTGATTTTAGTTACCTTCTTTTTCCTGTATTCAAGCAGACTTTCAGCGGATGGCAGACGAACTTTTCTAATTAATATTGACTCTGATGAATTAAAACCGGATGGATGGGATAATCTGGCAGATGAGAAACCTGTTCTACATTCTTTCTCTGATATAAGCATATATGAAATGCATATAAGGGATTTCAGGTAACTGTGGTTGTGGCTGTGCTGCTTGTAATGCCTGTTTCCTATTTCTATTTCCATAAACTTTAAAGTTGTTGATTATTGTCTTGTTGCAATACAGCGCCAATGACCTCTCCGTGGAACCTGAATTTCGTGGTGGTTATCTGGCCTTTACATTGCTGGTAGTCCTACAATCCTATATAAGTCTTCTCATTATGATTTTCAGGCTTCTTTGATAAATGGAATCAGATTCTGTATACGCACATAAATAGAAAATATATTGATAAATTTAAGATATCAAGTTTTCCTTGACTTAACAGTAGAAATGATGGGATATTGAGCCCTTTGAAAGTTATAGGAATCATTAAAAGAGAATATTGCAAGAACAAGTGTCATGTCATGGATTCACTTTTGTGGATTTCTTTCATGAGGAGAACCTGTTATCTATTGATGTAATGAATTCATATGATGTCCTAATCCTGTTGTGGAATGTACAATTTCATTTACTATGAGCATCTGTTTGAAGGATTCAGCTGGGGTACTTCATCTAAAGAAGTTGTCTAGTGCTGGTATCACCCATGTCCATTTGTTGCCAACTTTCCAGTTTGCCGGTGTCGATGATCAAAAGGAGAACTGGAGATATGTAGGTAAGGTTACAAGACAGATTATCTTCTAAAAGTCTGATTTTAACCGTCACTTCCGTTTTTGTAGTGAAACCCTTTCTCTTATGCTTTGTAGATCTTTTGAATCTTGAAGTTCACTCATTTATGAATTAGCAATAGTTGTAAAATATTATGTAGTATTTGAGAAAAAGCTATGTTATCCACCCTCTTAGTTTTCCTTCTTTAGGGAAACTTTATCTTTATGGATCTCATATTATTATTATCCTTCTATCATGAAACTTGTTATCTTTTGTTTGTACAAACATCAATACATAATATACATACTTGATTCCTTATGCTATCCCCCTCCTAGCAAGATAAACATATATCATTTGACATGTATGTTTGTGAATGCGTTTTTCTCTGACACTAACTATCTGATAGATACCTTGGTACTGGAAAGTTTTCCACCCGATTCAGATCAGCAACAAGCTCTTATTACAGCCATCAAAGACCTCGATGGATTTAACTGGGGGTAAGCTCCTAATTCCACACTGTTGGTAATTCCAACATTTGTTTGCTGTAAAATTTGCTTATTTTCATTGTCTTGGAAAGGTACAACCCTGTTCTTTGGGGTGTTCCGAAAGGAAGTTATGCAAGCAACCCAAATGGCCCCTACCGTACAACCGAGTTCCGTAAGATGGTTCAGGTCTGAACTCAGTGTTTCTTTATCCATGGATCTTGTTTTCTGCTTAGTTTTGCAATGTGGACCCGCAATACCATGTTTCTTTGTGTGTGTATATAGTCAGCTAAATCAAATTTGTGTTGTTTTTATCTCTTGAAATTTATTATACTTTCAGGCTCTTAATCATATTGGCCTTCGCGTTGTGTTGGATGTTGTCTACAATCATTTGCAAGGAAGTGGACCGTTTGATGAACATTCTGTCCTTGATAAGGTCATGATTCAACATCCTCTTTTCTTTTTTCTTTTCAGCAGTTTAGACACCTATACATATAGATTCCTGTTGCATACTGCTTCATTGTTTTGAACAATTTCTATTCTTTTATGGATGTGTAGATTGTCCCTGGTTACTATTTAAGGAGGAATGCTAATGGTTTTATCGAGCACAGTACTTGTATGAATAACACTGCTAGTGAGCATTTTATGGTTGAGCGTTTGATTGTAGATGATCTTGTACATTGGGCAGTTAACTACAAGGTGATTGTTTATGTCTTTGATTGCTCTTCACACATTACCTCATCAATCAATATGATCTCGAAACAGCTTCTATTTTTCTATTTTCTGCTCACTCCTGCTTCAATGAATTGGTTGCTATGCCGTTGTAGTGTTTATATTTCTTCAGTGTACTTTCCCTTTTTATTTCTTTTCCGGAAACTGTTCATCATAGGTTTTGCGAATATTTTTTCTTTGTTCCTTCCAGGTTGATGGTTTCAGATTTGACTTGATGGGTCATATAATGAAGAGCACAATGGTATTCAATTCATTTTGTTATATTCTTACATGATTTAATTTGAAGATAGATAGCTTATTGAGTTCCAGAAAAATAAAAAATTCACTAATATGTTGTAATTTTTCATTTTGTGCTTGGAAAATGTAGCTTGTAACTTAAGAATCATCCCAGAGTATACGGGGTATATAGGGGAAAAAGCATAGAGAAGTAAAATGGAAATTGTGGAGAAATATTGATTACATGATGTGTGAATGCAGGTGAAAGCAAAAGATGCTCTGCTTAGCTTAACAAAACAAAAGGATGGAGTTGATGGTTCAAGCATCTACATGTACTTGTTCTTCAATGTTGGATTTTCTTGAAGTAGACACACTATCTAACTTTTTATTTCATTCGTCCCTCTTATATTTATTCATTTGCATGTTGTTCTTTTGCTACATTATTTCTTTAAACTTCATTTCTTTTCATTTTAATTGGGAAAAAAAAGATATGGTGAAGGATGGGACTTTGGTGAAGTTGCCAAAAATGGACGTGGGATAAATGCGTCTCAATTCAATCTCTCTCAAACCGGAATTGGGAGGTAGGACTGTTCATCTACACCGTGACTTGTGCAATATTCGTTTTTTTCCCCCTTTCTTTTTTATCTTCATAATATACTTTGTTTCTGTTGATGAGTTATTTTGGTCCGTAATTCAGCTTTAATGATCGAATTCGCGATGCTGTTCTTGGTGGGTCTCCATTTGGTCACCCTCTTCAACAGGGTTTTGCAACTGGGCTACTCTTGCAGGTATTTCTTTCTTTGTCCACATTTTTGGCTTTGACCTTCACATATAAACATCCTGCAATGGTAACAATTTTTAACCTCATCCATTGTTCCTTCCTACTCTGGATCAAGCTCATTTTCTTGAAGTTATCGCGTTTCCACAAATCTGCACTGGGAAATATTCATAGTTTATATTTTATATCTTCAAGACAAAAGTTCATTTGTTTATATTAAAAAAAAAAAAAGATATCTGTATGAAACTCAGTACACTATATAGCTGCTATTTAGTTTTCTTTCATAGTTGAATCTAAACCTGGGTTAGGTAGTGATTATGCTTTCTTCCTAGACATTACATTACACATAACATACTTAGGAATCTAAAACTGATTTTGATTTTATCCAGAAATAGTATTGCAGAGGTTATAAATTTCTGCATATTCCTTTTTCAACTTCAACGTCTGGTATTCGTCATGTGATGCATAGAACTTCTCTTAAAGCTTGCACGCAATGTATTCGAAAACTTCTGAATATTGTTATTCATCTCTGTCTGTAGCCTAATGGTCATGATCATGGAACACAAGAAAATATGGAATCTATGCTTGCTACATCAAAGGATCATATCCAGGTTATTTGGCTTTATTGATTCTTCTATTTGTTTGGGTGTCCTGTTTTTCAATTTGAGAAAGCATTCGAATACCCTTGTGTTTTGTTATATTCTATTGTCGATAATGTTATCATTTGAATGTTTTTCAATCTGCTAATCTTTTTACATTCTTTCATGTTTTCCAGATCGGAATGGCAGCAAACCTGCGAGATTTTATGCTAACAAATTCTGATGGAAAAGAGGTATTCAAATTGGTCCAATTTCTTTGTCTACTTATTCACGAAAATTCCTGTCTTCCCTATGCTTGAGGCTAGATATTATCTTCAAAAGAAATGGTTTGTATGTGATATTTTCTAGTTACTTTATTCTGATTGTCTCAGGTGAAAGGGTCTGAAATATTAACGCATGATGGATCACCTGTTGCATATGCCTTATCCCCCATAGAGACCGTAAGTTTCTTTAGTGTGAATATGCCTCAACTGTCTAGTACTTTATACTTCCTGTAAATATGTTGTGAAATTTAAGCAACTATCAGCACTTTGAATCACAATTATCCAACATTTTGAACCAGACATCATCTAACTGCTATGTTTGGCTTTTTTGCAGATCAATTATGTTTCTGCACATGACAACGAGACTTTATTCGACATAGTGAGCTTAAAGGTACGGTAGTTATGTAAGAGATATGATATAAGCTCTTCATGCTCCTTTATGTGATGGCTTAAACCATTCTCAGCATTCTGTTTTGTTTATGCAACCTTTTGTTAGTCACTGGTGCTGTTGTGTTCCATGCTTACAGACTCCAATGGACATCACTGTAGCTGATAGATGCAGGATAAATCATTTGGCAACAAGTATTATAGCACTTTCACAGGTTCAAGAAACCGATTGTTTTCCTTTAAACGTTGGCTTGAACTTTTCAAAATTTTGTTCTTTTTTTTTGGAAAAAAATTTCTTTTGCCTTTGAGAGCTGAAGGGCACTTTTAGACAAACTCGTAAAATGTATTAGGGTAAAGTATGCTTTATGTCCTTGAAGTTTTTGAAAAGTTTCAAAACTTTAGCCAATATATTACTATAGATGATTTCTTATAGTGAATCTATTGTAGTAGTAAAGAGATTTTTGTTGTTAGGGTATACCATTTTTTCACGCTGGAGATGAGATACTCCGCTCAAAATCACTGGATCGGGACTCATACAATTCTGCGGATTGGTTCAACAGGTACTCTATACAACACACACTGAAAGTCTGAACTTAACTATTTTTGTTATTGTTTAATCTTCCCAAAATTAGTATATGATCTTCCTCATTAGAATATTCCAATATCGTTATTCAAGCGATCCTGTTATTTACCACGGATTAAGTGTCACTTATGGTGTCTTTCCCTCTGCATCTTCTACTTTCTCAATTTTCAGGCTTGACTTCACGTACAATTCTAATAATTGGGGTGTTGGACTTCCTCCACAGGAGAAAAATGAAAACAACTGGCCATTGTAAGGATTTAGATATTACAATATCATAATTTGAAGAAAAGAAAGTCTTAAAAATCAGCTTGTCTAACATCGCATGATATTAAACATGATCTTTGAGTTATCTTATGGCTTTCAGAATCAAACCAAGACTTGCAGACTCGTCCTTCAGGCCTCGGAAGGATGACATCCTTGCTGCTTTGGATAATTTCTTAAACCTGATGCGTATAAGGTACTCCTCACCACTTTTCCGGCTGAGGACAGCAAATGCAATTCAGGTGGGACATTTTTACATTTCCTGAATTTGCTATCATCATCACTAGTTCTTCTATTTCTATACTTTTCTTGATTCCCCCTTCATATTTGCAGCAACGAGTAAGCTTTCACAATACCGGACCATCATGGGTTCGTGGAATTATAGCAATGAGCATTGAAGATGGCCATGAGGGCTTTCCTGGGTTGCCTCAGCTGGATCCCATGTATGTTAAAGCATATGTCAGTTTTTTTTTTTCTTTTTTTTTTCCCTCTTTTTTTCAGCCCCAGTGATACTAACCTGCTATAAAATGGTTTCGTTTCGTTGACAATGGCGGCGGCAGATATTCGTCCGTTGTGGTTGTTGTCAATGCAAGTCCAAAAGGTGTATCATTTGTTTGCCCTTCCCTTCAATCCAGGAGTTTTGAGTTGCATCCTATTCAGGTATCAATAATAATAATCCTTAAGGATTTAAGTTGTGATAAACTGGAATATTTCCAAATTAATTATGTTTTGGTGAAATAATTGCTTTGATGGAATATTCAAGTTACTCAAGTCAGCCTTTGTTAGAAGTTTCAGGTGGATTTAGCATCATATAGTAACTTGAGTATATTGCTACAAGGAATTGTTCATTCTTATTCCTAACAGTATCAATTTACCATCCTCAAGGCCGCTAAGAAAACAAAAGCAACAAATGTCTAAAGTGATTATTCCATTTATATCTTCAGATGTGTTTGTGAAATCCATTTTCTATGCTGTATTATAGGTAATGTCATCTGATGATCTTGTTAGGAGCTCAAGATACGAGGCATTATCTGGCTGTTTTCTTGTGCCTCAAAGAACAACTGCTGTGTTTGTAGAGCCTAGAAAAATGTGAGTCGCGCCACTATAAACACAGTAAGAGGTGGTGCAACCAAATGTCACAGTTCAATGTTATTGATTTATGCCTCAAGAATCAGTCGGTCATATGCATCAAAGTTCATGTCCACTATGTATCACGAGAATAGGGTGAAGATTATTTTTGTGCGAAGAATGGGGTGAAGATTTGAATTCAAAATCATTTATTAAGTAATAAAGTATTTCTCATTCTAAGTTTTTAATTAATCTTATATTTATTATTGTTATACAATTTAATTAAAAAAACCAAGTAATATAATATTATTCCACTAGTAGTAGAAAAGTCGTTATACGATTAATTACTAGTGTTTTTTTAATATTTTATTTTGTTAGACATCAAATTTTACATCAAATTTTAGTAAAATATTAGACAAATTAATTATTATCATTATTTAAAAAAATAATACTTCCTAAGATTTTTAAAAATTTTTAAATTAGTCTTTTTATATAAATGAACAATATGATATAATGACTGATTTCTGTAATGAAATAAAAGTTTAAAGATTAATTTAGTAATTAAAATTTGTTGAAAAGTAAAATATCTGACTAAAAAATTTTTAGAAACTGATTCTGGGTGTTATTATTATTATTATTATTTGAACTCACTTAGGTCCTTTACTCCGTTAATTCTAACGGAAGACAAAATAGTCCCTGACAACTCTAACAGGGGACAAAATGGACCCTGATCTCTTCTGTTCGAAAACGACACTGTTCTCTCCCAATTTCCATCATATCTCGCATAGCACTAACCGTCTAACACTATAACTTCAAACTACACAATGCACACTCTATAAATTTAATGTTCACAAGAAAAAAAAAAATCCTCAACTTGTTCTCAACCAATTCATACTCAGGAAACTAATGCTTATGTCTCTCAACTAGTTGTCGTCTTCGATGGATCCCATGAATCTAGATAGCAAGTCTGATTTGTTAAGACTTGTCGTCGTCGTTGCCATCTCCCTCCTCCTCTGCCCTAACATCTCCATGACCACATTGTCCACCACTACCATCGGTTCCTTCAGCTTCTTCTCCGAACCAATGTTCAGTAATCGCTTCAGTTTCCATATAAGCGACAACGGCGACATTGCTCGTTGTAATAGTTTGGATGCGAGGTCAAAACTGTCTCCCAACTTGGACTCCGAAAAAGAAGGAATGAAGCACTCAGTGTCTATTTCAAATGAGAATTTGCATATGATGTCGAAGGAGAATCTTTTCATGATGTCCTAATGTCCAACAATCTATATTGCTTGCCGGAGAGTGGAGAAAGGTGTGCCCTTGGAGCAATTGTGGAACTTGGTCTTGAGGATGTCGTGGACGTTGTTGGGGTTGGAGGTGATGTTATCAAAGACGTGGAAGTAGATGCTTTTGGTGGGTGAAGTGCAGAGGAGGTGGATGTATCAGTCACAAAGATTTAGGAAGTGTGTGGTCCATGACATGTTGAGGTAGGTGCGACACGTGTGACAATTACACCATGACTTAATCTTGGAGCTAAAGAGGAGGAAGGAAAAGATGGAAAAGAAGACTCTGAAGGTGAAGAAAGAGAGTATGAATGTTAGGGTTATGCGAGATATGATAAAAATTGGAGAAAAATAGTGTCGTTTTTGAATAAAGGGGCCAGGGATCATTGACGTTAGGATTTTTGCTGGTAAAGAATTTTATAAAAATAGTCGCGTTGTAGATATAGTTTCTAAACCGACAGAAATTCCTTCGTACAAACGTTTTGGTTGTCACAAGTAACAAACCCCTTTAAAATTAATAACCGAAGTATTTAAACCTTGGGTCGTCTTCTCAAGGAACTGCTGTTCTTACTATTAGTTATGAAGATTGTAAATTGGGGATTTTGAAAGTAAGGAACAAGTAATTTGAATGACAAGTAAAATAAATAAATAACTGTAAAACACACTTTTGGCAAGGTATGAGAAATTGGAAGTCCTATCCTAGTTATCCTTATCAATGGAGACGAGAATTGAATCTTAATCCCACTTAGTTAGCCTTTACTAAAGCAAGGGAAGATCAAGTGGATTAATTAGTATGATCTTCAGGTTCTAGTCAATTCCTAAGAAAGGACTGGAATTATTGAAGTTCAATTCAATTAGCAAAGATAACAATTATTGATCACGTTGAGTTTGATAACTCCTGAGTTACTGATTTCTTAACCAAGACTAAAAGGGAAAAGTAAATCTACTCGAATAAAAATATCTTCAGGTTGAAAGTAACAGTAACATAAACAAAAGAGAGCAATCATAAACTGAAATACCTCAAATAACATCAATTAAGAGAATTATCTGTAACATAGAAAAGTACATAAATTAAATTGAGAAGATAATAAAAAGAAAAGTTGAACCTGATAAAAAGGGACAATCATGAAAGCAAGAAAAATCCTAAATCCTAATCCTAAGAGAGAGAGAGGAAAGAATCTCTCTCTAAAAACTACATCTAAATCATCAAAAGTAAATAATTGGAGACTCCTTTTTTGAATGGATGCATTTCCCCACTTTATAACCTCTAATCTGTGCTTTCTGTACTTGGATTTGGGCCAAAAAGGGCTTCAGAAATCGCTGGGAGCGTTTTCTGTAATTTCTGGTGCGTGGCCTTTGTCACGCGTCCGCGTGGGTCACGCGGTCGCGTCATCTGGAGTTTTCCTTATCACGCGTTCGCTTCGGTCATGCGTCCGCGTCATCTGCGTTCTGCTCAAGAGGCGCATTCGCGTCATTCACGCGTTCGCGTCACGCTCTCTTCGTGCTGGGCATGCGGCCGCGTCGTCCACGCGTTCGCGTCGCTGCCAGTTTCTTCAAAAACTCCATTTTGTACTTTCCTTCCATTTTTGTATATTTCCTTTCCATCCTTTAAGTCATTCCTGCCTTAGAAGATCTGAAACTACTCAACGCACAAATCACGACATCGAATAGTAATAAAGGGTAATTAAAATAATTATTCTTAAAGCATAGGAAACATGTTTTTCACATATCTCACATAATAAGGAAGGGAAAGTAAAACTATGCAATTAACATGAATAAGTGAGTGAATGATTGAATAAATCACTTAAATTAGGAACAAAATATATCATAAAATATGGGTTTATCAATCATTTTGTCCCTTGTTAGAGTTGTCAGGGATCATTTTGTCCCATGTTAGAGTTTTCAGGAACCATTTTGTCTTCCGTTAGAGTTGACGGAGCCAAGGACCTAAATGACTGACGAAATTAATTGTTAGGGACCAATCGAGTAATTAATTTTAGTTGGGGACTAAAATGTCTGGTTTAAAATATTTTGAGGACCAAAATGGGTATATACTCGTTTATTTATTTTCACTTACTTATAATTTTATTTCTATTGTTATGTTAACGTTGGTTTTTTAAAATATTGTTGAGACTTGCTATGTCATTGTTGGTTATTTAAAATTTGATTTGAGACTTGTTATATATATTTAATTTTTTTAATTTATAAAATTGCAAATCCATTCCAATCCAAACCGCTCGAAATTACTCAAAATCGATCCAAACCACACCGCGAACACCCTTAGGCTTAGTTTGGTAAAGCTTTTACTTTTTATAAGTTGTAACATTTATGTTTGGTAAATCAAATTAAAAATAACTTTTAATGAACAAAAGCAACATTAATTGCATTTGGTAAAATAGCTTTTAAAATTTTAAAATACTATAATACACATAAATGTAAGCATTAAATTTGGAAATTAGTTAATGAGTATATACCCATTTTGGTCCTCAAAAAATTTTAAACCAGACATTTTGGTCCCCAACTAAAATTAATTACTCGATTGGTCCCTAACAATTAATTCCGTCAGTCGTTTAGGTCCTTGGCTCCGTCAACTCTAACGGAAGACAAAATGGTCCCTGAAAACTCTAACATGGGACAAAATGATCCCCGACAACTCTAACAAGGGACAAAATGATCCTTGACCCCTTTATTCAAAAACGACACTTTTCTTCTCCAATTTTTATCATATCTCGCATAACCCTAACATTCATACTCTCTTTCTTCACCTTCACAGTCTTCTTTTCCATCTTTTTCTTCCTCCTCTTTAGCTCCAAGATTAAGTCATGGTGTAATTGTCACACGTGTCGCACCTACCTCAACATGTCATGGACCACACACTTCCTAAATCTTTGTGACTGATACATCCACCTCCTCTGCACTTCACCCACCAAAAGCATCTACTTCCATGTCTTTGATAACATCACCTCCAACCCCGACAACGTCCACGACATCCTCAAGACCAAGTTCCACAACTGCTCCAAGGGCACACCTTTCTCCACTCTCCGGCAAGCAATATAGATTGTTGGACATTAGGACATCATGAGAAGATTCTCCTTCGACATCATATGTAAATTCTCATTTGAAATAGACACTGAGTGTTTCATTCCTTCTTTTCCGGAGTCCAAGTTGGGAGACAGTTTCGACCTCGCATCCAAGCTATTACAACGAGCAATGTCGCCGTTGTCGCTCATATGGAAACTGAAGCGATTACTGAACATTGGTTTAGAGAAGAAGCTGAAGGAACCGATGGTAGTGGTGGACAATGTAGTCATGGAGATGTTAGGGCAAAGGAGGAGGGAGATGGCAACGACGACGACGAGTCTTAACAAATCAGACTTGCTGTCTAGATTCATGGGATCCATCGAAGACGACAACTAGTTGAGAGACATAAGCATTAGTTTCCTGAGTATGAATTGGTTGAGAACAAGTTGAGGATTTATTTTCTTGTGAACATTAAATTTATAGAGTGTGCATTGTGTAGTTTGAAGTTATAGTATTAGACTGTTAGTGTTATGCGAGATATGATGAAAATTGAGAGAGAACAATGTCGTTTCTGAACAGAAGAGATCAGGGACCATTTTGTCCCCTGTTAGAGTTGTCAGGGACTATTTTGTCTTCCGTTAGAATTAACGGAGTAAAGGACCTAAGTGAGTGACAGAGTTAATTGTTAGGGACCAATCGAGCAATTAATTTTAGTTGGGGACTAAAGTGTCCAGTCTGAAATTTTTTGAGGACCAAAATGGGTATATACTCTTAGTTAATATATGAAGTTAGATTAGACTTTTAAATTTTGAAAACCACAAGTCAACTTTGAAAAGCTCTATCTTAGGTGCTTTCAAAAGTACCCTGATCTTTTAAAAGCTGCAAGCACAAGCACATGATCTTTTTTATTTACCAAACACAAAATGAGGAGTTTGATATTTTAAAAAGCACAATGTCACGACCTTGGACACACTCCAACGCTACCGTGCCGGCACTTGGACTTACTCAACCTCTTGAGCTAAGACCAAGTCAGCCTAACTTTCAATACTTGGCAAGAAAGCTAAGAACACAAGAGAACACAAAAAAAAGGAAGCTTTGGTGGAAAGAACACTTTATTACTCAAGTGTTTGTTACAATGACTCACACTCTCTAACTCTCACTCCTATTTATAGTCATCCACCTCCTCAATGGATGGTTAGGATTAAATCTAATCAACAGTCTAGATCAATCATCTAGAACCTTCATTACAAATATCTATCCTACCACAACTTTCTAAATACTTCTAGATTATTCCATACTACTCTTCATACTTCTATATATATTCATACTCTTCTTGAATACTCTATGACCTTCCAAAGTCTTCTAAAACCTTCTAGAGTATTCCAGGACCTTCTAGAACATTCTAGAACATTCTGAAACCATCTAAAGCATTCTTAAACACTCTAGAAAACTATACAAACACTGTTAAATCTAACATTCTAAAATTTACCGTGACATTCTCCCCCACCTAATGCGTAGACGTCCTCGTCGCGTTCTGTTCATGATAGCGTTCTAGGTGTTCTTGGAATTGCCACAGATCTTCACGAGCTTCCCAACTAGCTTCGGTTATCGGGAGCCCTTTCCACTTGATCAAGTATTGGATACTTGGTGGTACTCCTCTTCGTCACATGACACGATTGGCTAAGATCTCTTTGATTTCTTTATCAAAGGATTTAATCACCACAGGCGGAGCACCACTCGAGTCACCTCTACTCGGTTCATCTTGGTCTTCATGATATGGTTTAAGCATACTTACATAGCAGACCGGGTGGATCTTTATAGAGGGAGGGAGTTGTACTTTGTAAGCAACCTCCCGAACACGTCCAATGATCTCAAATGGCCTTTCGTATTTGCAGATTAACCCCTTATGAACCTTGTGAAAGGCTTTGAATTATTGTGGGAGAAGTTTAATCATTATCTTGTCTCCCACTTGATAGCTTGCATGCCTCCTCTTCTTATCTGCTCATTTCTTCATCCTCTTTGTAGATTTATCGAGGTAAGAACGAGTGACATTTGCTTGTTCTTTCCATGCCTTGATCATATGATAAGCTCCAGGGCTCTTCCCTGAGTAAGAGGAAGAAAAAGAGTGAGGCATAAGCGGCTGTTGTCCAGTCACAATCTCGAACAGACTCTTCCCTTTAGACTCATTTCTTTGTAGATTGTATGAGAACTGAGCAATGTCTAGGAGTTTTGTCCGATCCTTCTGACTAGCGCTTACGAAATGCCTCAAGTAACACTCAAGTAAGGCATTCACTCTCTCAGTCTGCCCATCGATTTGAGGATGGAAGCTTGTTGAGAAACGAAACTCTAACCCAAGGAGTTTGAACAGCTCTATCCATAGTCGTCCTGTGAAGCGTGGATCTCGATCACTAATGATGCTCCTAGACAATCCCCAGTACTTCACCACATTCTTGAAGAATAGTTGTGCTGCTTCCTCTATAGTGCAGTCAGTAGGGGCAAGTATAAAGGTAGCATACTTCAAAAATCGATCCACTACCACAAAAATAGATCCAAACCCCTCGAACTTCGGTAAGGCAGAGATGAAATCTAAAGAGACACTTTTCCATGGCCGTTTTGATGGAGGCAGAGGTTCCAGCAACCTACTTGGTGTCTTATTTTCAATTTTATCTTGTTGGCATACAAGACAAGTTTTCACATAGCTCTCCACTTCATCTCTCATTTGAGGCCAATAATAAGAAGATTCAATGAGTGCCAAGGTCCTTCGCTGACCTTGGTGACCAGCCCACTTGGTATCGTGGTATTTTCTCACTAATTTTCTTCTTAGATTTTCTCATTTAGGGACGTATAGTCTTCTCCCTTTAGTGTAAAGAAGCTCATCTTCTAGCCAAAATCTTTTGGTCTTACCTTCTCTAGCCAACTCCACCAACTTCTTGGCTAATGGATCATAATGCAACCCTTCCTTGATGGTATGCACAATATCTCTTTCGACCATAGAAATGGCTGCCAACTCAGTCTTGCAGCTCAGCGCATCTGCTACCACATTAGTTTTGCCTGACTTGTATTCAAATTCGAAATCAAACTCAGCTAAGAAATCTTGCCACCTAGCTTGTTTGGGGCTTAACTTCTTCTAAGTTTGGAAGTAGCTTGTAGCTACGTTGTCTGTCTTGACGATGAAGTGTGAACCAAGTAAGTAGTGACGCCAAGTTCTCAGACAATGCACTACCGCGGTCATCTCCTTCTCTTGGACGGTGTATCGCCTCTCTGTATCATTCAACTTGCATCTCTCAAAGGTAATTAGATGTCCTTCTTGTATTAGAACCCCTCCAATAGCGTAGTTAGAAGCATCAATGTGGACTTCAAATACCTTTGAGTAGTCGGGTAGTGCTAGTACTGGTCCTTCTGTGATAGTAGCCTTCAACTCATCAAAGGCCTTTTGACACTCCTTTGACCATTCCCAAGAGTGATTCTTCTTGAGAAGATCAGTTAACGGTGCAGCCTTGGTGGAGTATCCCTTGATAAACCTCTGATAGTAATTAGCCAAACTAAGAAATAACCTCAATTCAGATACCTTGTTTGGCGGTTCCTACTCTTTGATAGCCTTCACCTTTCCTTGATCCATGCAAAGAGTTCCACCTTTAATGATGTATCCCAAAAAGTGGACTTCATCCCTTGTAAAGGAATAATTTTCATTTTTCACATATAGGTTATTCTCTCGCAAGATCTTAAACACGGTTCGTAAGTGTTCCACATGTTCCTCCAAAGTATTGCTATAGATAATAATATCATCCAAGTAGACCACTACAAACAGATCAAGGTAAGGTCGAAAGATCTCATTCATCAAGGTACAGAAGGTTGTAGGAGCATTGGTCAAGCCAAAAGGCATCACCAACCACTCATACAATCCATATCTCGTGACACACGTGGTCTTAGGCTCATCACCATAAGCAATTCTCACTTGGTGATATCCTGACATCAAATCCAATTTTGAGAACCACTTGGCTCTACCAAGTTGATCAAACAAATTGACTATCAAAGGAATAGGGTATTTGATAGTCGATGCATAGTCTCAACGAACCATCATGCTTCTTTTGGAACAAGATTGGTGCACAATAAGGTGTCTTCGATGGACGGATGAACCCAGCATCTAGCAAATCCTTGAGTTGCTTCTTCAACTTCTCAAGTTCTGGCAGTGCCATCCTATAAAGTGTTGAGGCTGGTGGCTTTGCTCTTGACTCCAATTCAATCTTGTGGTCCACCTTCCTCCTAGGTGGTAGTTGTTTTGGCAACTCGGGAGACATCACATCCTTATTTTCTTCAAGGACTTCCTTGATTTCAGGAGGAACGTATTCTCTTTCAGATGTTGACTCCTCTTGGAATAGAACCAAATATGTAATCTCTCCCTTCTTGACCCTTTCTTGAGTTGTGTAGTAAAGAGCATCGGTGGTCCTCCAACTTTAGAGATTGTAGGGACCATGCATGGAGACCCTTTCTTTGCATAGGTATTATATTTGCCTTTCTTTGCAAATCGAGCCCGATGACTATTTTAAAATTGTCCATGGGTGCTACTGAGAAATTTACAAGGCCCTAACAAGAACCAAGAGTCATCTCAACGCCTTTTGCTACTCCCCTAAGGGGTTCACCATTGGTATTCACGAGTTTAAACCAATCATTCTTTTCGATGATCTTCAACCCAAGTCTCTTTGCTTCATCAGGCGTGATGAAGTTGTGTGTAGCACCAGTGTCGATCATAGCCATGATGGGTTTTTCATCGATAAAGGCTTTGACATACATCAAGCCTTTCTTTTCTGCAGTGCTTGCCTCTTTGCCCTTCACAGCATTCATGTGTTGGATAGATCCAACACACTCAGTTACTTGTGATTGAGCCTCTCGTTCTTCGGTGATAGATGCCAGATTCCCTAACTTGGGACAGTCTTTCATTTAGTATGGTCTCTTGCACACGAAACATCCTCCTTTGGACACAAAAGACTTCTTCTTTTCCTCATACTCTTTTTTTGAAGAGTATTTTCCTTCTTTCTTGGTTGAGAAACTCTTCCCCTTATCTCCCCCATCTTTAGTAGAACTGGGTTTAAAGGAAGACTTGGGTTTAGAGTCTCCCCTATGATATTCAGTGAGTGATTCGGCTACCACGATGGCCTCATCGACATCCTTAACATTTCTTCTTTGTAGTTCTTGCTTTGCCCAAGGTTGGAGTCCATCAATGAAGAAGAACAATGCATCCTCTGATGTTAAGTTGGGGATTTAAAGCGTGAGAGTAGTGAACTTCTTTACCTAGTCATTGATCGTACTCTTGTGCTTCAACTCTCTCAACTTCTTCCTTGCTTCATAGACCACATTCTCAGGGAAGAATTGTCTTTTCAAGTCCCTTTTGAAATCTTCCCATGTGACTATGTTGCAAGTACCCTTTTCCATATCTACGCACTTTCTTCTCCACCACAAAGTAGAATTATCAGAAAGGTAGAGAGCTGTAGTGCGTACCTTTATTGCTTCTTCAACTACCCCTTGGCCTTCAAAGTACCTCTCCATTTGCCATAAGAAGTTCTCCACCTCTCGAGCGTCTCTCACGCCTTTGAACTCCTTTGGCTTTGGAAGATCAATCTTTGTCGTCTCCCTTATAATGGTTGGTCGAGATTTTGCCTCCTCGAACCAAACTCGAACTTCCTCAAATAACTTCAAGGAATTATCAAGCTTCTCCTCGATTTGGAGCATGCTTTATTTGATAGCATCTTGTTTTCCCAACACGTGAGCCTTGAGGGTCTCTTTGTCATGTTCTACCCTTTGGAAGCGCTCATCCATAGAGGATAGAACATTCTCCAACATAGAAACTCTCTCTTCTAAGAAGTTAGAGTCCTTACCTCTAGGCTCACTTGAAGAACGGGCCTTCTTGCCTTCCCATTGAGAAGGAATAGCATCCCTTCCCCTTTGAGATTCAACATGCTCCATGGTGATAGTAGAAGTCTTACCCACAAACCACTTGTGCTCCCTCTTGAACCTTGCTCTGATGCCAAATTGTCACGGCCTTGGACACATTCCAACGCTACCGTGCTGGCACTCGGACTTACTTAACCTCTTGAGCTAAGACCAAGTCAGCCTAACCCTCAATACTTAGCAAGAAAGCTAAGAACAAGAGAGAACACAAGAAAAAGGAAGCTTTGGTGGAAAGAACACTTTATTACTCAAGTGTTTGTTACAATGACTCACACCCTCTAACTCCCACTCCAATTTATAGCCATCCACCTCCTCAATGGATGGTATTCCGAGGGTTACCTGAAACTGTTAGGTCCATCTTGGATGAGATCTGCGGTGGCGGCCGGAGCTGATACGTCCGATTTGTTGGAGGCGGTGGTGGTGCTGATGTAGCTGGTCCTTTGTCACCGGAGGGTGGTGGTACCTGCAAGAGACTCTGATGCTTAAGTTAGCATGGGCTTTAAGCAGGTATTTTCTAGAATCAGAGTATGAGTTATACCTGAGTGCCCCAGTGTATTTATAGTAGTGTGGGCTGACCTTTCCAAATAAGATAAGTTAGTTATCTTATCTTATCTTCTGAGTGAGGTCATCTTATCTTCAAGGGGAGCCGCCCTTATCTTTTAAGGCTTTAGTTGCCTTTAGATTGGGCTGTATCCCTTTATTTGGGCCTTCTTGGGCCTCCTGTAGCGTTTTGGCCGAACTCTTTGAGAAAAGCTCGGGTAATCCTGACCTAAAGAGGTCGGTCGACTTTTCTTTCATCAGCCCGGGTCGTACAGCTCGACCCAGGGCATGAACAGTGCCCCTGCTTGAGCTTGGTCTTTCTTTTGAGGTCGTGTTCTTTACTAGACTTTGGCTTCTTTCGGGGAAGCCGAGCTCGAGCATTTTCGACCTTCGTTGTAGAACTCTTATTAGTAGCTTGAATGCGGAACGTTTTCCTCTTTAATTGGTTGTTTTTGTTTTCTTAGAAACGTGCGAGGGTTTAATGCTTATTAACTCCTTTTGCCGTTCCTTCTTTCCCTCTTTCGTATCTTTACTTTTGAATTTCAAAAAGATTTACTTTTCAGTTTCTTCGTTTCCTTCTACTTCGTTATTTACTACCATTGCTCTGTTCCCCCTGTTTCTCTCACGCCCACGTGCACTTCTCTTCTTGCTGGTGTGGATTTGTCGTCACTTCTTTATGATCTTCTCCTTGTGCTTGCTTCTTATCCTTTTACAGGTTAGCATTTTTCTTTTCCCCCCTTTATGTGTTTGATTATCGCCTTGTGTATGGAGAAAACTGTTGCATGTGATTTTTTACTGATTGTGAGTCTTGATTCCTTCGAGGAAAAGATTGTGGCATTTCATTTCTATTTTTCCTGAGAAAGCTTGCATCTTTGCAGTGGCTCTTGCACTCTCTTGCTATTGTCATGCGTTTGAGCAATTTTGCTGCCTTAGGATTATCCCTGTTTCTTGTTTCTTTTCGTCCTTATATGTCCTCGTCTCTGGGTCCCCTATTTTTGTTTGGCCTGTTGGTAGAGGATGACTGTAGCTTTGCTGTTTTGATGATAATGGGTTTCTTGCTGCTTTTGTGAAGTGATGTTGGTGGAGGATTCGTATTTTGAGAGATTTTTAGGAGATAGACTGTTGATTTCTTTCTTTCTGGGTTGACTTGGTTCTTACCTCATAACTTCCTCCAAAGGATGCCCCTGGACCTTAGTGTGAGTCCTGGGGTTTTCCTTTTACTGCTGTTCTGACTTTTAAAATTTGCATGCTTTTGCCCGTGTTATCTCTGTATTTTTTCGAGCTGTTTGATTAGTAACCCATTTTTCCTTTTTCTCACTGTAGGACTAGTTGGCCTATGTCTTCTCGCAAAAAATTGTCGAGATGTCTTCTAAAGTCCCCGAGGGCATGTTTGACTGGCTGGACTCCCTTGTTTTGATGTGTGTTTCTGTGGTGAATTCTGAATATTGCGTACAACTTAGGAGGCATCACCGACTTTGTAGTGATAGAGATTAGGAGAAGAATTATGAAGTGGTAGTACCTAATCCAGATGAGAGAGTTTGTTTTCCTTCTCTGACTCAGGGGGAACGTCCATTCTTTTACGCTTATGATTACTTTTTAGCCAAATGAACATCACCCTCCCTTTTAGTTCCTTTGAGACCGACTTGTTGTGGTCCTATAATGTAGCCCCGTCCCAACTCCATTCGAACTCGTGGGGTTTCATAAAGATCTTTCAATTGTTATGTCAGGAGCTAGATGTACGACCTTCTCAAACTCTCTTTCTTTATCTTTTTGTGTTGACAAGACCTGAGATGGCTAAGAAGAAGGCTTCCTGGGTTTCTTTCCGAGCTGCCCAGGGGAAGAAAGTTTTTTACATGTATGATGAGTCTTTTAGGGACTTCAAGAATTATTACTTCAAGGTCTGAGCTATTGAAGGAGCTCGGCCTTTTTTCTTGGAACAGAATGATGAGCCTGTCTTCCTCTTATACTAGCAAAAGAATGTGGTAGTGTCTAGGTATTCTTGGGAGATGTTAAATGAGGTCGAGCAGGCCTTTGTACATGTACTGGAGGAGAATTGGGGGGAAGCCTCCCCATCTTGATACGAAGAGGTTTTTGGGGAATCCCTCCCTCCTTCGAGCTGAATTGGGTAGCTGCCGATTTCTTTTTAGCCTTGTCTTTATTTTGTTTATTTTGTCAATATATCTCTTTCTCATTTGTAACTTTGGCCTTTGCTTTGCTTTCTTTTTTCAGAGATGGTGAAGACTACTGATGGTATGAAGGCTTTTAAGATGGCGAGGAAGGCTACCGCGGCTCAGAACATTTCGGCCAAAGGTTTTGGGGAGGAATTTTCAAAGGGTGCCCAGGGGAGGTCGACCTCGGATACTTCTAAACCGAGGAAGATTATCCTTACTCCCCAAGTTTGCTTGGCCTCTTCTGATCCACTGACCTCTGGTGCTGCCTCTCACTCTGCTGCTGGCCCTCCTCCTAAGAATCAGAAGACTACTGAGCCTTTTGACCTGGATGCCCCTGATTTTGATGCTGTGAGGTTTGTTGATAACCAGATTGCTCCCTATGGCCGACTTTCCATGGACGATGTGTCCCTCCTGCGTCATATGAATTTTATTACCAGTGCTAGTGTTTGAATGGCTCACATGGGTGCGGCCTTGTTTTGCTCAATTCAAGATTCCCCCGTCCATGCGACAAAGGCGTTTATGATGGAAGCCAAGTCGGAGTATGACAGGATTAAGGGGTTGAAGGTCAAGCTGGATGCTATAGAGTTATTAAGCTGGAGCTGGATTTAGAGAAGGAAAAGTCTCGGGCTACCAAGGCTGAGGCGGCTGCGAATTTGGCCGAGGAGATGGCCAAGAATTCGAAGGAGAGTTATACTACTACAAACGGCGAGTTGCTGGAGGTCAGGGAGAGACTTGAGACGGCCTATGCTGATTATGCTGAGCTTCAGGACCATCTTGTGGGTAGTGTGACTGACGCATATGGGAACCTAAAAGCTCAAGTCCGGGTTCTTGCTCCCGAGTTCGACCTGAGTCTCTTTAGTTTGGATAATGTTGTTGAGAATGGTAGGATTGTGTCAGCCCCAGATGAGGATGAGGAAGATGGTCCTCGCCCTGAGCCGTCAGCTAAAGCTTTTGATGCTCTGACTTTTCCAACTCCTACAGCTGAGGTCCGCCATTCCGAGTCGGACCCTGATGTTCAGATCCTGAACCGGCCGGATGGAACCTGTTCATACCCTGGGTCAAGCTGTCCGACCCGGGATGTTTAGCGACAAGCCGACCGACCTCTTCAGGTCAGACTATCAGACCTCTTCTCAAAGAGCTCGGACAAAACGCCACAGAGGCCCAAGAAGGCCCAAAACGAAGGAACACAGCCCAATCCAAAGGCAGCCTAAGCCTACAGAGAGAAAGGCGGTTCCGTTGAAGATAAGCTGACCTCATTCAAAGATAAGATAAGATAAGATAAGATAAGATAACTATCTTATCTCCAGAAAGGTCACTTTACAACTACTATAAATACACTGGAGCACCCAGGTATAACTCATACTCTGATTCTACAATAAACCTGTTTAATACCCATGCTAACTTAAGCATCGGAGTCTCTTGCAGGTACCCCCCACCCTCCGGTGGCCAAGGATTAGCAGTGCAGCAAGTCTAACGAGTCGGACACAACAGCTCCGGCTGCCACCAGCCAGCCGGACACGTTGATGAGCGGATAATTTATACGCTTTTTGACATTGTTTTTAGTATGTTTTTAGTAGGATCTAGTTACTTTGAGGGATGTTTTCATTAGTTTTTATGTTAAATTCACATTTCTGGACTTTACTATGAGTTCGTGTGTTTTTCTGTGATTTCAGGTAATTTCTGACTGAAATTGAGGGACTTGAGCAAAAATCAGATTCAGAGGTTGAAGAAGGACTGCTGATGCTGTTGGATTCTGACCTCCCTACACTCAAAGTGGATTTTCTGGAGCTACAGAACTCGAAATGGCGCGCTTCCAATTGTGTTGGAAAGTAGACATCTAGGGCTTTCCAGAAATGTATAATAGTCCATACTTTGACCAAGTTTAGATGACGCAAACTGGCGTTCAACGCCAGCCCTCTGCCCAAATCTGGCGTCCAGCGCTAGAAAAGGATCCAAAACCAGAGTTGAACGCCCAAACTGGCACAAAAACTGGCGTTCAACTCCAAGAAGGACCTCTACACGTGCAACACTCAAGCTCAGCCCAAGCACACACCAAGTGGGCCCCGGAAGTGGATTTATGCATCAATTACTTACTCATGTAAACCCTAGTAGCTAGTTTATTATAAATAGGATCTTTCACTATTGTATTAGACGTCTTTTTGACCATCTTTGGATTATATTTTGATCTATTGATCACGTTTTGGGGGCTGGCCATCTCGGCCATGCCTGGACCTTTCACTTATGTAATTTTAACAGTAGAGTTTCTACACTCCATAGATTAAGGTGTGGAGCTCTGCTGTTTCTCAAGGATTAATGCAAAGTACTACTGTTTTCTATTCAATTCATCTTGTTTCGCTTCTAAGATATTCATTCGTACTTCAATCTAAATGTGATGAACGTGACAATCATCATCATTCCCTATGAACGCGTGCCTGACAACCACTTCCGTTCTACCTTAGACTGAATGAGTATCTCTTAGATCTCCTAACCAGAATCTTCGTGGTGTAAGCTAGAATGATGGCGGCATTCAAGAGAATCCAGAAGGTCTAAACCTTGTCTGTGTTATTCCGAGTAGGATTCAATGAATGAATGACTGTGACGAGCTCCAAACTCGCGATTGCGGGGCGTTAGTGACAGACGCAAAAGGATAGTAAATCCTATTCCAGCATAATCGAGAACCGACAGATGAATAGCCGTGCCGTGACAGGGTGCGTTGACCATTTTCACTGAGAGGATAGGATGAAGCCATTGACAAGGGTGATGCCTCCAGACGATTAGCCGTGCCGTGACAGGGCATTGGATTATTTTCCCGAGAGATGACCGAAAGTAGCCATTGACAGTGGTGATGTATCACATAAAGCCAGCCATGGAAAGGAGTAAGACTGATTGGATGAAGATAGCAGGAAAGCAGAGGTTCAGAGGAACGAAAGCATCTCCATTCGCTTATCTGAAATTCTCACCAATGAATTACATAAGTATTTCTATCCCTATTCTATTAATTATTATTCGAAAACACCATTATCAATTTATATCTGCCTAACTGAGATTTGCAAGGTGACCATAGCTTGCTTCATACCAACAATCTCCGTGGGATTCGACCCTTACTCACGTAAGGTATTACTTGGATGACCCAATGCACTTGCTGGTTAGTTACACGGAGTTGTGAACCATGGTCTTGGCATCATGTTTTTGGCGCCATTTCCAGGGAAAGAAAGAGCAATGAATTTTACATAATTAAAGTGTAATCACGATTCCGCGTACCAAGTTTTTGGCGCCGTTGCCGGGGATTGTTTGAGTATGGACAACTGACGGTTCATGCTGTTGCTCAGATTAGGTAATTTTCTTTTTGTTTTATTTTCAAAAACTTTTCAAAATCTTTCAAAAATTTTCTCACCTGTTTTCGAAAAAATTTATTCAAAATTTTTAAAGAATGAATTCTAGTGTTTCATGAAGCATGTGAAGCCTGGCTGGCTGTAAAGCCATGTCTAAATTCTTTTGGACTGAGGCTTCCAACCATCAGCTGTTACACGACTGAAGGGTATGTCAGGCATGTCATGTCTGAATTACATGCTAAAGCTTGGTTGGCCATTGGCCATGTCTAGTGTTTTGGACCGGAGCTTTCATTGAAAGCTTGGCTAGCTAGTGAGCCATGTCTAATTCCTGGACTGAAGCTTTAGACTAAACATGGCAAGATTCCTGGAATTCATGTTAAAAATTTTGGAATCCTTATTTTTTCTTTTTCATATAATTTTTGAAAAAAATCCAAAAAAAATTAGAAAACCATAAAAATAAAAAAATATTTTGTGTTTCTTGTTTGAGTCTTGAGTCATATCATAAGTTTGGTGTCACTTGCATATGCATCTTGCATTTTTCGAAAATATCATGCATTCATAGTGTTCTTCATGATCTTCAAGTTGTTCTTGGTAAGTCTTCTTGTTTGATCTTGATGTTTTCATGTTTTGTATCTTTTCTTGTTTTACATGTGCATTTTTCGTTTCTTAGAGTCTAAACATGAAAGATTTCTAAGTTTGGTGTCTTACATGTTTTCTTTGCATCAAAATTTTTTCAAAAATATGTTCTTGGTGTTCATCTTGACATTCATAGTGTTCTTGGTGTTCATCTTGACATTCATAGCAT